>NC_133819.1:91422132-91609632 GCF_047830755.1 Zonotrichia albicollis
GGAACAGTTTAGTTATAAGGATAAGGAAATAACATCAGCATAACCAACCTGTCACTTACTGGGAACACTATGAACACGTGGAAGCTCTTTCAAGAGGAGCGGACTTGTAAGCATCATCAGCAGGGAGAGCTGTTGTTACCACCAAGTACAAGAAAAATACATGAAAAATCAGATCCTTCTCACTCAGCCTGTACCCTTTAGAGACCACAGTAATTTGGGAAGACGAGGAGGACCTGGCACAGTCCTGGTACTTTGAGTTCTGGACATGCCTGAGAGAAAAAGGCTGCCAGTAGCTACAGGGGATGCATGACAATGGGTGAAAACTCAGTTTCTTTTGCATTTTGCCATTTCTCCCACAGAAGAGGAGTTTGCATAATTCCTAAAATTGCACATATCTGTGTTTAAAATGTTTTTGTATGCAAACATGTTTAGTCTCCACATTGTCATTCCATTTTAAACAAAGATATCTTATTTTCAGCATATTTTTTTTTAATCTACCACCAAACAGCCACTATACCCATAGAAATTTGGTGATTGTAGGTTACATGGTAGTGTTTATGTTGTATGATGCATTTAATACTACTGCTATGACTTTGTGCCTTGTAAGAGGAGAACTAGGAGCAGAATACACCCCTGACCACTAGAATAGGAGATTGAAAAGGCAAGGTGGAAAAAACCCCTCAGTATTCACTCCCAGTGAAGACAATAAGGAAAGAAATCACTTCTCACAGGGATAAGAAAGTAGAACTAGAAACAGTTTGCCTTTTATTCCAAGTACTAGCTCCCAATATGGCATATAGAAAAGAGAAAGAAATGTCATCAGAATATACTGAGAAGCAGCAATTCACCAACTCTCATCCTACCGATTCCTACATTCTCCAAAGGTTTCTTCTGCTTACTGACCTCTCCTGCATTGTTAATTATATGATTGTATCATATTTTCACAAATAAATTTTTTTTACCATTCAATTTCATGAAAATGTATTCACTTGCCTTTCCATTTGTGTTGCCAAAAACCTCAAATTCTGCAAGATCCAATAAAATGTTGATTACTACTATACAGACCTGGACGCAAACCTCTTGAAAATTTTTTTCCTTGACTTCTGTAGATTTTAGTTGAAGCTTTTAATTGTTCAGAGATCCTCAGTGTGATTCAAAAATTCTAACCAGAGGAAGATTATGTTTTCATACTTCTCTATTCTTTGTGGAAGTGATTAATGTGTTGAAAATGGCTATGGTAAAATAAGAAAACTACCCAATAATATACTTACATGTTTAAGCTTTTCAGATTATTAAAATAACTATTCTGTTTTTCCTTTTTTCAATCACTCCTTATGTAATTAGGAAATTTAAAGAGGGAACACAGGAGGAAATATTTTTTTTCCCTATCAGGTACATTTCATACAAAAGCTTCAGACACAAACAACCCATATTACTACTTACTTATTTGTTTATTTATTCACTGTTACTTGGTTATACATAATTCTGCTGGGTTTCAGCTGAATTGAAGAGGTTGAAAAAATACTATATCTTTAGGATCTCTGGAAAATACCTGTATATACACAGACTGAATAACACCACATTTTCTCCCTCTATTAACCATGGGCTGGATCAAGGTCGACTAAGTCCAAGAAAGATTCTTATTGAATACACAAGGACTTAGCCTGAGACTTTTGACTTGGTGTCTATACAAATTTTATATAGTGGCTACAAGGATCCTTTAAAAATACTTTTAATGGTTTTCCTCAAGGAAGGATTTCATGGCAGTCCACTGCAAGTATTTGTTCACTAAAATTCCTGGACTTATGTTAAGTATGAATACATGGTATTAAATATAGCAACTTTAATTTTCATTGCCTAAAAATAAATCCTGAAATGATTGTTATAAAATAAAATAAAATAAAATAAAATAAAATAAAATAAAATAAAATAAAAGTTGCTTTTCATAGTCCGTCATATTTATAAAAATTGGAACTGTTTTTTTTTAACACATAAGTATTAAACATTTATTAGTTATTGGCTTTCTGGAATGAAGTTTCCTTTAAAAAAAAAAAAAAAGAAGAAAAAGAGGAAGGTGTAATAGAAGAGAACTAAGTTTTACTTCATTGTACACATATGAAACAAAACAATGCATAAAGGTGTTCCCCTTCCCCTAACATCAGGTAGGTGTGCAGTCACAGATTCTCTTTTAATGACAGGTGATGATCTTCAGGAAATATGATGCTTCCTCTTAAATAAGATAACCCAAACATAGTAAAGAGTAAGCACTTTAGAAAGACATTTGTTTTATTCTGTTGTTATCTTTCCATCTCACTATATGTTGTGATTGCTCAAATATGTTGGATATTCCTCAAGGCAAACACTAACATCTGCTCTTGCAATCCTTTCCCAAGCAGAGATATTAGTGATTTCAGTGGAGATTTTCCCCAGGGAATGACTTCACACTTGGGGGCAGGATGAAGTTAGATAATTTAGGGCCTGATCTACAATGTGTCGAAATCCAGCAGAACTGGGAAAGGTTCAGCAACACTTCACAACTGGTCTCATCTTGCATCATTCAGAGTAACAAGAGTTTTTAATGCTGCCTTTAATAAGAGCAACATCTGGGCTGGCACAAAGTTAAACCCAGAAGGGATTTCCCTCACTCACAGGAGCACCTATCCTCGTTTCAGTGAGATTATATTTATGATAAGGACAAGAAGAACTGGCCTTTAGAAGACAAATTTTTAAACCCTAAAGTCAATATTGTTAAATTAGAAGCATGAATTTCCCCACTTCCTTTCAAAAGATGCCTGGCTGAAAATTCAAGTGTAGAAATAATCTCCATTTTGGGGAATTCACACTGAAAAAGCAGAAATTACTCATCCATAAACCAATTTTTTTTCTCTTTGCATCTGCACCTCCTTTCATTGTCTATCTGCTATTAGATGTACTAAGGAAAAATACTCAAAAGTATTAAAACCAGTTAGTAAGAGTGATAAATTCTATTTATTATAAGAGTCATGACAGAGTCATGTGCTGTATTTTTCATCTCTCTTATTAGTAGTTGGGCACTATTTAACTGCCCAAGCTGAAAAACATCATGCTGATTGTTGTCACTTGGAAAGCAGGGCGTTTAGCTTTTAACCACACTGGTGTCCCTAGAAAGGTATTTCTCTCACAAGAATAGCCCAACCAGCTATTTACCAAATTCTCTCTAAAGTTCTAGCTCTGTAAGTTACTTTCCATACAGTTGTGGGCAAACATGCATCTTAATGCACATGCAAAAAAAAAATTACTGAATCACCGTTGGTATGCTATTTCTCTTATGACAGAAAGACTGCAAGTTTGCATTCGAAATAGTTTCCTTTACTGATTATTTTACTATTCAGTGTTATCTACAGGCTATATAGTTCACCTGACAGTGTAGGCTATTATTTGTGCCTCCTAGATCAAATATTAGGGTATGCTGATTGGAGATTGTGACTTCAATGGCACAGAATTATTCAAATGTAGTACAGACTTGGTGATAAGCCAATCACTAATTTGGTCAAATTTTGACTGCTGATATTACTTTGGGATGTCACTGGCATACTGTCATCTGTCATTTTGGTTGCCAGTGAAACTAACAACGATGTCAACAGTCACAAACAATGGAGTAGGTTGAAAAATAACAATGCAAACAAAGTTTTGCAAGAGCTCTGCATATGCCTGGGTTAGTTAAACAGATGGTTTCATCATAAGCTGGTGTTTGACAAGAAATGCTTGTTTAAACTGTATGAAGCTGCTTCTGGAGGTGAAGGCCCTGAAGGAGGGGACTGTCATGTCCCAGTGGAAGACAATAACTTTTAAAGCTCACATCGCCCCATTTGATTCTGTTTCCTTTAAAGACCAAAGGCTGGAACCACAAGCTGAGGCTTTCTGCTACTATCTCTCTACTTATGAGCAGTATAGAGTCAGTCAAGCCTGAAAATCATGAGGATCTAGGCTGAATTCATGGTACTGCTCCTCCAGCTTTTCCTCTGTGCCTCAGCCTTCTGCTCTGATAAGGGCAGCTGCAATTCTCACTTCTTCTACAGACTATGCAGTCAAACTAGAGGAAAGTAGAATTTTTGCCACTTAAAAAAATTAAGAGACTGGTCCGGTTGCTGATTCCCTCTCTGTGTTGAAAAAGTGATTTGTCTTGTCTAATGAGAGAAGTGTAATTTGACTGGCTTGAACCCACCTCCCTTTTGAAGCTCTCTGTCTCCACTGATTACAGAAGGAAGCCAAATTATTGCCTTGGACAATTCATCTTGTTTGCAGGAAGAAGAGGTGAATTCCATCCAATCCATTTCTGCAAAATGATAAGAGAGTTTTAGAATGAAAGCCATCATCTTTATGCCTTTGAGAATAGCTTTATTACAAAAATTTTCCTCCTGCAAAGAGATGTGCCTATAGAAGGAATGGGTAGGTAATTATTATTTTAAGATAATTTATTTATATAACTCTTTTAAAAATGAGACAAAGTAATTCTAATACATTTCAAACTAAAACATCAGTGGAAGGGTGTTGGTTTCCATGTAGAAGGTAGTAATTCTTCTCTCACTTACAATAAGTTCGCCAAAATGGGATGTATTTAAAAAAATCACACATGCAAACTTATAAATCCTATCACAGAATCATTGATAAGATGCCAAACACAGAGTGCATTCCTTTCTCTCTCCCAAATACCTGCACAGACATAAACTCAGGCACAGAGCAACTGTACTGCTGCCTCCACCTTTACTAAATTAATTCTTCCCAGGCCCAGTATTGGCACTCAGCCACGAGGCAATAATCTAGCCAGGATCGCACAAGCAATGTGCTCATGGTGTTTTCTCACACAGCACTTGTGAAAGGCACCTCAGAAAACAGACTTATAAGGTATCAGAGAGATGTGGAAAGTGTCTGAATACTCAGAGTACAATCCACTTGCTCTTGGCTGCATAACAGACAGACAAGCTGGGAAAAAGTCACTTTCCCCATGCCGATTTGGAAAATCCTGCATGTGTCAGTAAACCAATTGAATGCCACTAAACTAATAAAACGTCACACAAGATAGCAGCTCTCTTCCTCCACCTTGCAGGGACCTGGCTGAAGGAGAAATAAATCATGAGCTGCTTGTTTTCAGATGTTCATATCTAGCTGCTGTGAGGGAGGCAGTGACATATTCTTTTAGTCTTGTTAGTTTTCTGACTGTACTGAAATAAGAAAACTGTTTTGTGTGTATGTGCATATTTTCTGTTGTAGTCTCATGCTGTAGTGTGATTGAATGTGGTTCCTTTATGTAGCTTGAAATTATTTTTATGTCATAAAAATTATCTTTGATGGTTTTGAAATCCTTGTTGAAGTCTATAAGGCCTTTATAAGTTATTTTCTTATAAGTATTCAAATGAAAGTCTTAAAATGCATGAATTTAAAAAACACATGTTCGAGATGGAATAACAGTAAAGTGTAAAAAGTTACAAACTGCATCAAACGGCACAAGCAAATAATTTCATCTACAGCTGCACAATTCTATGGCTTATGCAATCACCTCTGAATATCACAGAGCCTCATTTCTACTGTTTCTCTTAAGTCCAATGACACAGAAGCTGCTCTGCTCGGTTCTGGGCTTGGGTGCTTGCAGCAAGCCTCGGTGACAGGCCACTCTCAGCTGCTCCTGGTCCCCAATAATTAGCGTGCCATGGCAGCTACCTCTTGTGGTTTTGCCTGTGAGAGACATTTGACACAGCAGACATCAGAGGGATTTTTCAGGAGGCTCTTGTGGCGTCCGAATGGCTCTTAATTAACCACTTAGGTATCCTCGTTCTCTCTCCTGCTTGGCACTTTCCAAATGGTAGGGGTTGCACTGTGGATCTAAACACCGGGGAAGCATGCTATCAAAAGATCTTGTAAATGAAGGCTTGTGTAAATTATTTTTAATGATTCCCTCCTGGCACATCATTATGTTTGTAGTTACACACAGGCACTTCAGAGATGGCTCATCTTCCGTAAGGTCAGCTGCAGGACCACCATAACTAGCTGCAGTCAGTAAATGGCTTATTAATTAGCACAGTGATTTTACATTGCTAAGAGCTCTGATGTATGGAGCTAGAATTGTAATTGTGTAGGATCGAAATAATAAGCCATCTCAGGGCTCCTTATGCAAATTGCCATATTATAAAATCATTACCTATCTAAACACTGAGTTTTAATAAGAATTACAATGATGAATTTTATGATAATTGACACTCAAATTTTAATCTCTTGGATTTTTATCATTTTGGTGGTTAAAGTGTGTTTCTAATTAAATGTTGCTTAAAATGCAAAGGATTGTTTAACAATTCTATTCAGTTCTTCTAGTTCAAATCAGGTTATTCTCTTTGGTCATAGAAGATGGGCCTTCTTAGTAATAGGTATATGACATTATGTATTACTTGTAGAGTAAGATGTTTAATCTTTCTCTTTTTTTAACAATTATGATTTTGATGGCACTGTATTGTCAACTGTGAGACAGAGCATAGTGCATGTCATTGGGTCTGACTTCCACAGTAAAAATGACTCAAAATAAGGAATTAAAATCTAGGGAAGATTTTGACTGATTATGATATTTAATATATTTTCCTTCTTTATTTATTATTCCAAAAGGTTTAAAGAGGGATCTAATAATTTTAATCTTAGATATGCATGAAAAGCTAACAAATTTCAAATTACTATTTATAGCATAGTACAAAACACCTAAAACCGATGGATCATTAAAATTTCACAATAGTGTTTGCAGACAGATTTTATTTGCATATTACAATGTTTGTTTATTTTACAACATTTTTCTTCTGTGGAATAATTAATTCAAAGCCGATGTATCAGCAACAAGTCTGGAAAAAGTTTTTATGGGTAGAGGCACAAAGCATCAATCTAAATATACCTCATTTCAGTGCCTCTCCTAAGATCTCACACTGCTTGGAAATTTTCTGAAGAACAGCAAATCATACACATCAACTTGTTAACACAATGAAGATAAATTTCTGGTACGTTAAGAAGTTTTCTCCTATGAATTGATCATTTCAATGCAGAGTATGTCATTGATGAAATAGTCTATGGCAAATGAAAAGCAGAGAATTGTGTAAAGAATGACTGTACCAAATGAGACTACATTCTCATGAGCATCTGAAGGAGTGCTCTTTTTCCATCTATGACCAAAATTGCATGTCTTCACAACAGTAAAAACAAAGGAGAAAAAAAAAGTTATTTCATCTGAATAGACTTCAAGCCCCTGACTCCTTGCAGCTCAGGAGCCACCCTGAGCTGATATGCCTTCTCTCTATTAGCAATCCTCAACACACTTCTCCCATGAGATTAATGGACTGTCCTTGGAATCTTGTAAGCCTTCAGTATCCACAATTTCCTTGGAAAGGTGTTCCACAGATCTGTCCATTATTGCACATCCCTTGGTGTGTTTTGAACACAGCTCTTCTTTGTTTCTATTAATAGATTTCTGCACCTGCACAGACAAAATGAATTAACACCAAGACCCTTCATACTGACAATAATTTTGCAGATTCTAGAAAAATATTGTGGTTCTAATACAAATAATACTGCAAAGGAAAAAATATGGGAATAGTCCCATAGCCACTGTTTAGATCTTAATACAAATTGGTGCATTCTTCCCAGCTTTGCAGAAGACTGGTACAACTTAATGGTATTTGAAATAACTAAAATGGAACAAAAAATATCTGTGGTATTCCCAAAGTATTGAGAGAATATAGTGGGACTTGAAATGCTCGCCTATTCTTATAACTTTTGTCTTCCTTCTCAGATAAATATCAATACCACAATATCATGTCCTGAAGTTTTCCACCAATTTTTTTCACTGGGGACGTAGGAGAAGATATTAAAATTTACATCTGAAAATAACATGTATAGATCAAAATGATTATTTGAGTTTCACTGTGATTCAGATATTTTTAGCAAAAAGCCTGAAAGAAAAAGGAAAATGGTAATTAAAGTCTCTACTGTTAATTACTATCTAGTAGCCGTCTTGCAGTTAATACTTTGAGGAATTCTCTTCATGCTGATCTACCATTATAAAGAGGTATAAGAATTAATGGAGAGTCACTATGTTGCTTCCACGTTTTTTGTTTTAAATCATGTTGCAAAACTGAAAAATATACCCATATAGAAACAAAGAATTTTAAACGTCAATGAAGGTTGATAGAATGCTAAAACTGACAGATTCATAGGCTGATGAAAATAAATATTACCTGACTGGGAAATGGGTTGAGGTGGATTTCAACACATACTATATACATAAGTCTTTCTTTTAGCAAAGTAAATCTAGCTTTTATATCTGAATATAGAAAGAGGTAGTTCTAGTATGAAGCTGCATTTCATTTTGTGGGGATATATGTACTATGTGTAAAAGCTTGTTCCAACTTGTAACTGAGCAAGGCCAGATCTTGGTGCTTTTATATGTTATATTGGACAGTTAATAGAATTCTGAATGGCACTGAACTACAGAGTTTCATTCATACTTTTTTTTCTGAGTTTGTCTTGAAGTTTTATTTTAAGAAGAGTCTGCCACAACCTTATGTTTTGACAGCTATAAAATATTGCTTAGGAAGGGGCAGAAAAAGCATACAGTTGTTGTTACACTGTAATGACTGCATTTGGCAGAGAGGAACGATTAAACCAAAGCCAGACAACTACCAAATTCTCTTTCCTGTGGTTTTGCTGCTTTAACTTTGCTTTACAGGCATCCAATGGCATGGTCTCTTTACAATCTTTTAAACATTCCTCTGTGATTTTTGGTATGCTGTGCACACTAGAATGCAATCAACATCTGTTAATTTCTGTCCATTAAATGTATTATCATAACACACAAGCATGATGTTTTATTTGTATGGCTGAAATGAGACTTATGACCCATAATCCATCATCTTCCTGTCATATTTTTATATGTTGTCTATTCAATCCCCAGAACAGTTTAAAAAGCGTAAAGCAAAACTCTCCTTAAGTTATAGACCAGCTGCTGAAGTGTCCAGCTGAAGAGGTCATTGTGCTTTATTTTTGCTGAATCTAGCAGGAGTTGCTCATTCTAAGCCAAACATAATACAACGTGGATGTCCCCAGAAGCTTAATGTTGAACTACCATGTCTAAACTTTCTAGCAGGCATTTTTCTGAAAATATCATATTGCAACAGATAATGCTTAGAGAACATGGATTCAGCTTAAAAAAAAAAAGGGGAAAACATCAAGAAATGTTAGACCATTTTTTTGTGTATGACTACAAAGAAACCCTTGCTAATACTGCATGGATAAAAATAGGAAAAATATTTTGGGGAACACTTTTTTTAGAATTAATTTACAAATTATAGATATAATTTAAGTTTAAATCACTGGCTTATTTAATAGTCTATCATTATTTTAATTTTAAAATTCAGTTATATACTGCTTAAAATTATTCTTAGAACTTTGGCAAAATGTATGACTGCTCAAGAATTGGCTGTATTTTATTGTATTTTCATAAAAGTCTGACGGGCCAGTTAAGTCTGACATCAGGGATAAATAAAGGTCTTTTGCAGTCAAAACTTGGCTGTAGCTATTTTACGTTACAGTAGTGCAATTTCATACCAGTGGGAAGTCTAATGTAATATATAAGCAGTAATACCTACATGTGTTTTGCAAATTGTGGACAGAGTGTCAGAGCTTATTTTGAGTTTTGCACTCTTTAGAAAAATAAATACACATCATAATGCAAGCTTGTATCTATTTTCAATGACATCAATACATATTCATGATAGTTATTACACTAGAGAATCCATCTCACCTTTTTAATAACATTTGTAAATTAAATGCAGGACATGTGGAAGAATAGTGAGAAGAATACAGTTTTAACTTACTCCATGTGACACCCTTGTTTCCAGTTAGCATGAACTGTAACAAGCCCTTATGAAGCATTAAATAAATATCAATAGAGACCATAGCTTGGAAATGAGAAGCATATACACTAACGAAGTCCTGTCCATTTATCTTATGTTTCTTACTCCATATAGACAGAAAGAAGATCCATCTTTTGAAACACAAGTAGTACAAAAGAAGAAGTTGCAAAAAATGTTGCAGGTATGTAGGATGTCTTGGAAGAAGGGGAGAGCTGAGTCACAAAGTTTGCAGCACTAACTGTGCTAGAAGCAAACAAAGAGAGTCCTGGATAGTTAGAATAACCTAGCTTTTTGATTATTTGGGGTTTTTTTAAACAGGGAACAATTTTGTTTTGTTCTTTAATTTTGCCAATTAACCAAGTCAGGACAGAGTGACTTGACAAGCGTGGTGTTTCTTGTCTAAAGAAGAATGATCAGTAAGCTGGTCTAGACTTGTCAGACTAATATATTCTTTACACAGATCATGAAGTAACTACAAACTTTAAAAGGTACTCCCCAAGTGGACTGCATGAATCTCTTTGCATATTGGTAATATTGGTAATAATTGGTAGTTGTGTCAGAAAGAATATATACATAGTGTGTCTAGGAAGAATCTAAATACACATGACTATGTAATGCCAATGGAGAAATCCTTCTGGAAACAGACATTCTGAAACCTAGTGCTTTTAAAATAGAAAACCACTACCACCAATCTAAACATGCCATTTTCTTGATACTATGGGGTAGGTTTTTGTTTTTGTAAGAACTAAAGAACCAGTGATCACAAATTCTCTTAAGTGTTTCTTTATCAAGTTTCCCATACAATAGTAGGTGGACGTGACCCATCACAAATTTTTCAAAAGTAAGCTTCAGCTACCTGTTTCTGTGACTCTCTGTCATGCATCTCTCATTTCCATATCTAGAACAACTTGAAGAGATTCCTTTTTCCAAAAACCAGTATCAACGAGGGAGAAACCATTATTATCCATTTTTCCACTATGATATGCTATCATTATCTTACTAAAGAAGTTGAATTTTTAATGTTTTCAGACTTTTTTAGTGAAAATTAACTTCCTGGAACAAGTAAAAGGCTTTTCCCCTTTATTTTTTCTCTTACCAAGGTCTGACAATAAAACAAGAATGTATTCAGGCTGCTAAAAGAAGTCTCAGTAAATCTAGGAAACAGGAAGCATTAGAAAAGCAAACACAGAAATTTTCACTAGCGGACCTAGAGCCCTAGCAAGCCTTCAAAAAGTGCTTGATTGTGACTAAGATGATCACATATGGCAGCAGTTGATAGCTGTAATGTCATATCCATGTAAATGGCTGACCTGTAGCACAGAAAATTTTTTCCTATTTGGAAAAACAACAACAACTAAAAAAAACCTTCAGTGACCTTCAGAGAAGCTCTGTTTATTTTCATACAAGGCTAGTTTTTGTATCTAAATTTCTAAGAAGTTGAAATATAGCTTTCACTGCAGGAGCTGACTAGACCCTTAATTACACGCTCTAAATACTTGCTTGCCAATGAGTCAATCTTTCTCACAAGTCAGGGGTTTTTTCCTAACAATTTTGCTGCTGTGTTCTGCACTCCCTCTGATTTGACTATATCTTCATGATATGGTGATACCAGGGCTCTATATCGTATTCCAAACTACACAAAACAAAGGCTAACTCTAAATGGGATGTTTCTTATACTTCAGTTATAAGTTTTATATTTAACTTACCTTTCAAATTAATTTATACAATTATGCACCATCATGCATATTTTATCTCCTCTCTCATTTTAGGTTGTTTCCTAGTGTTTCATACCATTGCTGTGTATTTGTCTTGATTTCTAGTTCTGCTGAGCTTTGCTTGCCTTTAAAATAATAATTACTAGGACCCTACATTTACAAATGCTATTAAATCTTAAAAGGTCTTGAAATCATTCTAATTTTTGACCTATGTTAAGTAGATCTTTAAATTCGGACATTCTAACAACTCTGTATTTTTCCTGAAAATAGATTTCAAGAAGTTGCTGGAATTAATGACCGGAGGTTTTACTCTTGTCCCTTTTCCTTAGTATAATCTCTATGAAGAAAAGTATCATTGTATTGAACAAGTGTGATTTTTATTCAGCAAATATTGAGTCTTAGAAGAAATGTTTCACTGTTCGTTGCTGGATTAATGTTGATACCTTTTCATGGGAGAGGAGTTTTGGCATGAACTGCTTTTATATTAGACACTGCAGTAAATTTTTCTGGGTGTGGTTTCACAGGATTTGAGCAGAAAAGACTGCTGACGTGACCACCTTTCTTAAGACCAGTGATCCTCCGTGTTAGTAACAACCTGCTGTTGGGAAGAAGGTCACAAAGATGTGTGAGGCAGAGATTAAGTCAAGGTAATATGTCTGTGTAAATGACTGCCCTGACCCATCTGCCTTCCACTTCAAAATTTGTAGTGTTTCTGTACATATTTGTTGCTGCTGTCAACACATCTTGCTCTGTTTGCCATCCTGACAAAGCAAACACCATTTTTATTCACCGAGAACTATGTCTAGTCTCTCTTTGGCATCTCCAACTATTTGAAGTGAAGAAATCTAAGGAGGGAGCCAATGGATTGAACTCAGTCAGGAATTTTCTTTTGGGTGCCCACAGCAAGTTTACCTGAGTAAGTATAAGAGCAATGAATAAACTGTTCCTCTGCTCACAATCCCATTTATCCTAGAGCTACTTGAGGATTTATCCAGTCTTTTCTGAGCTGAGTCTGGCCCAACAAAGATGATTTTAATTACAAGGGTCACTCTATGTTATCATTGTTTCAATTGTGCAACATTCTTGTATATTTTCAGGTTGTCATAGTGCTTCCCTTGAAATTCTGTATGAAGAAGTTTCTGGTGGGATTTTCCACTGGTCATGCATATGCCCACTGTAGTAATTTCCAACATCATGTGGATAAAGCCTTTGCATGGACTTCATTTTGCAGATAATGTCATCCCATGGTGGATTCACACTTGCTCCTTAAGCTCATAAATTCCATGTCCTTCTCCTGCTTTCCTATCAGTGCAAAATTTGATCAGTAAAAACAATGACACAGTAAAAATATCTGAAATACTGGAAGATTTTGTTTTGTTTTTTTTTTTTTTTTTGATTGGGCAGCAAGGATATCTAATGGAGGTACATGTTTATGTATTATTGTATATAAACAAAATTATACTAAGAAAATATCCACGCCTTTAATTCCTCCTTTGAAAAATATGGATCCACAGAGCCCTTTATTTCTGAAATAAAGCCCTTCTGATGCTATATATTTAACACAATTTAATTAGGGTTTATTTGAAGAGCTAAACCTTCCCAATCTATTTTTTTTCCAAAATTATCTTGTAACATTGAAGATTTTAGTAAAGCCACTTAGAAATGATAATTCCTTAGACTATGTACTACTGGCATTCAGTGAGTAATAATAATGTTTAATCTTAAAGATCAAATGCTGTCTGAAGATACTATTATTCAAGGGTTTTCAGAACTTCTATTCCTAGTGCTAAGTGTTTGTAAATTTAACAACTACTTTTGCTTTATTTATTAGATTGCTTAATGCCAAACTTGTGATAACTATTGTGAAGCAGCAGCAAAGAAACAGTTAACCAAAGAACAGCAAATCCATTGGCATGGACTAGGGAGTACTGCTTGTTTTACTATACTTATATCCTGTGAAATCTTTCAAAATTTTTGACACAGTCAAAATATTTTTCTGGCTCATTCTATTGTCTTAGCTAGCATTTATAATGCTTATTTCCCTAGCAGTGACTCACCTGTGGAACATGGAGTGCTCTTACTCATATGCGTGTATCTGGGGAGGTACCAATGCCCAGCTATATCTGGGCAGCCAAAATGAGCTCATGATACTGTGCCAGCTAAACTACCATAAGCCAGGAAAATTGGTTAAGGACCTGTTTAAATCTCATTCTTTGCCACTTTTTGGTTGTCTCTAGCCATTTTTTTTTTAATTTTGTTTTCTCATCTCTGGGGGTACTTATTTTTGCATTCTTTTGCCTAACTAACCCTTGCTGGTGTTATATTTTTCCTGGCATGATTTTCTTCTGTAATCCTTTTGCATGCAGTTTTTTACTACTGCAAACATTTCTTGCATCCATCACTTGCAAATGTAATCCTGTATATTTTTAAACTGTACTTAAACATTTTATTTATTTATTTATCACTGGTTGGAAGAAACGAGAAAATACACCAAGAAAAGAGCATAGATGCAGAACAGTCATCTTTTTGCCAAGACATGTTATTGTGTGTGTTCTAACCAACCACAGATTTACAATTAATAGTAAAATATACAGTAATTTCCCTTGACCATCCCTAGCAGGATAACAGTAGGGAGTTATTTAAATTAAATCAGAATAATTATTTTAAAATAGGCTTCATTAGATATATAAATATAAATCACACCACCACAGATTGTTTTAAAGTGCCTCTCCCAGGGGCTTCAGAAAGACTGGATGATGAAAAAGGAAGAAGAAAAAGGGCTTGGAATGAGTCCCAAGAGAGCACTTTTGAGTCATTTCAGTTTTACATTATCACATCATATTGAACATATTGAAAAAACTTTAAAGACTCGTGAACTGGTGGCAACAGTGAGGTGACATGCTCTCACATTATTTCTCAATTTTTTTCAGTAGTTGACTTTGACTTTGTGCAGCTTTTAATGTTTTTACAACATTTTACATTGTAAATTTCATACAATAAGGCATACTGACTATAAGTTATAGAATCTTAGATATTTATCTACAGGTACTAATTACAGAAGATAGCAAGAATTGCTTACTTCCATTATGAATTCAAATGAAGACAATATTTAATAAAAAGTTGTTTATCCTGATTTAAAGGAATTGCAACTTTTGCTATTGTCATCCTTATTTTTTTTTTTATTAAATTTTCTATGGCATGTTTTGGAGAATGTGTTAGCACAGCATATGCAGAGTTTGCTCTCATAAGGTAGAGGACTGAAACCTAATGTACAGATTTTGGCTGACTCAAATGAAAATATAAAGATTGTGGCTATAAGGAGGGATAAATAAAAATATATAAAGAAATTTTAATATAGTGAAAGGTTAAATTTTATTACTTACAAAAACAAATAATAAAATATAACTCCTTCACTAAGTTCCCAATTTTAGACTTAGATAGTATTAACCAAAAAGGATCATTCTGTCCTTATAAAAACATCATCTAAACAAGAATAACATGAACTTGATAGCAATAAAAGGTAATTTTTTAAGAATTAAAAGCTAAATGAATGGCATAGTCATATCTGCCTTACAATGATCTTTTAAAAGCTTAAAGAAATAATATTTTTGTATTTTTTGTATGCATGGCTGATTTTTCATGCTAGGAATTTAGAAAGAATAGCTCATCATGGTTTCTTTGGATGTAATATTTAAGAACTTCATTATTATTGTACTATAAATCTCTACTAAGAATGTGTAACCGTATCATAGGCAGGAATGAACAGGAAATATGCATGAAGCTTCCAGATCAGAAGCTGTGGTGTCTCCCAGCACTGACCTCTTTGTAAAAGGACATAGTTACAGCTGTCACCAAATCAGGCCAGTCTTTCACAAAACTTTGCTAATCTGCCCAGAAAGCAAACCAAATGAGTTGTGATATACATGTGATATAAAGCATTTATAAAAGAGGAGGAAAGGGATTTCCTTCTTGCTTTCTGAAATTGACATTCTGGTAGCAGAATAGTTCATCAGCATATTTTCATGAAGTATTGCTGAAGCAAAAATGTGAAAACGTCAAAAAAATATATTAAAAAGATTTTAGTCCTTCAATTAAATCTAACTCCCAAAACTGTCCATATTTCAAACTGCTCCTGTATCCCTCCTAAATCTGAGAGCCTGGGCTGTCTTTCCAAAGATGTCATGCCATGATAGTAGAACAAAATTATAGAAATCAGTATACAAAAAGCATCTTGCACTTAACAGTCTGGAAATTTTTAAGTAATCTGTTATTCTTTCTATATTAATTCATTTTTCAAAGTAGTTCCATAAAAACATTGACATATCATTTAATATTCTGCATTTTGTTTATTTTCACTTCAAGAATATCTGAAAGAAGTAAGTATTTAAGCTTCATGTTGCTATGAACCCAGTAAGGCAATACTGACACAGTGCCTCTATTGTTTTTTCATAATAAGAAACAAGCATAAAATGTTTTTTATTCAACTGAAACAATTTTATCCCACATGTCAACTAGTGATGATATATACTATCATATAATAAAACTATCACTATCATATAATAAAACTTTTTAGGCTTTCTGTCTGGAGCTAAATTCATCACTCCACTATTAAGGAGCATCATTTACAGCATTTTCTGATTATAATTATTTGCTTTTGCAACAATATTTTTTTCATACCATTTTGGTCTGAATTTTATCCTTTTTAATGTTTGTCAGCAAGAAATATTTGGTCATGATACCTTTCTGTATAGAGGTGTAAGCAACATCATTTAGCATTACATAGATACAATTGGAAATGTTTGGAAAGAAAAAAAATCAACCAAGTTCTTTAATGATACAACATAGGTGACTGTGGAAGCAAAGAAATGTCCATACAGCAGTATTAATCTCTATTGTCTATGATGTATTTTTCACAAGAGTATTTGTGAAACTGACCATGAGATTGCATAGATTTTATGTAGCCCTCTCATTTCCTACTTAGATGAGAGCAAAGATGATCACTCTAAAATTGTACATAGCCTGATTCTAGCTCTTAGGGGATGTAATACTGGTGAAGACCAAGAGCTCATTCTCACAAATGTCCCTGCCCTGAGCAAGCGCAGACTACTGATCACATAGTTGTGTAGATTTGCAGAGGTAGAAGTGTGATTCCCCTAGGAAGAAGACAGCCCAAACATTTCTGAAGTTCAGGAATAAGTAAAAGAGGCTTCAGAAAAATCATTCTAAATGTCTATATCGCCCATCTTCCTCACAGTATGACTTTTCCTACAAAACAACACACATTGTAAAGAGAAAGAAAGAGGAAAGAAGGGAACTTGTTCTGTTATTGTTGGAGTTGCTCACTATTCCATGAATTTCCCCTCTATTTTCCATCTTCCCTCATCTTCCCACAAGATTTCCAGCCACCTGTGAGTGTGGCAAGGATCTCACTAAGTCTTGATACTTTGAACAGATTTGTTCTTACAAGGGATGCTGTGAGCTTGGGACACAAAGAGTTTTTCCCTCTTGATTAAGAAGGTGATTGTGCTCTCAGCTTCATTTAGTTTTCTTACAGAAGAACTGAGAGGAAAAGAACAAGCAGAAAGTCAGCCTTTGCATGGAAACAGTTTATCAGTTATCACCATCACTGTGTAGGATTTAGACCTATTTTTATTAGGACCACTTTTATTACTGGAGACTACTGAGGAAATAGTTTACGGTGAATCTTCTCATAAAAATTTGCAAAAAACTGGGCACAAAAAGACTTGCTCATTGTGTGCAAAGGGGAGAAAGGAAAGAGAAATAATCAAACCAAGGAGAAAAGGTTGTTGCTTTGGTTGTTTATACTTTTTTCCCTTACACAGGAAATTTCAAAATCCTCTCTTGTATAATTCAGCTGTTATGTAAACTATCCAGATTATTGTTTTCAGTTCTTGAGTAGGGTAGGCATAGATAGACAAATTACAGAAATGTTCTCACAGTATTTCCACCTCAAAATCTATTCTAGGCAATGTCCCTTAAAATTTCTATTCTTGCCAGAATAACAGCTCAGATAACAGGCTGAGATCAAAGCCTCCTAAATCAAATCCAGTGCTTTCCTAAAATACAAACAACAAACAAAACTCTCCTGATCTGTTTGCTCTGATTTCTGATTTAAAAAGCCTGTGAGTATCTCTACTCCCCATTCATTTGCAACTGGTTTATACTCAGAATCAATTGTCAATTAGGAAATGTCCTCTTCACTTTAAGATGTACAGGCCCTTAAAAAAACTTCCAAAATTTCCTTACTAGATTAGATGTAATCTAGATATTTGGCAACAGAATATGAAAAGAATACACCCAAAAGATAGTAAATGTATCCTAAAAAAATCAAAGTTTTATTAAAGATGCTATTCCCTCAAGGCTGCCCCAACTTTTTCCTTTTTCAGTCTCACAGTTCCTTATTAATTTATTAAACGTTATTCCCAAGAAGCTACTAGGAACTCCTAAGATCGTTTTCTGAAGACTGAAGAAGGGACCTTGAGCATCCTTCAGTTTGAACAAGGTTAGTCCAAGAGTATTCTTCATTCTGTAGGCACATGGTCACCTCCCTTTTAGATGACCTAAGCTGATCTAAAGGTCTATTTTAGGCTTTATGTGTAATACACTGTCAACAACGAGAACTGTAAGTTTCCCAGGAAGCTGGAATGGGAGCTTGCATCTAGTAACAGTTCTTGTATCTATATATATTTTTTAAATGAAATACATCGTTTTATGGAAAAATTCTGGCTTAATAAGATTTGCATATGCATATAGTTACATTTTAAAAGGAAATGGGACAAACATTTTTCTCTTTCAGTTTTCCCTACTTTTATTTGCCTTTTACTCCATCCCTGAAACCTTAAGGAGCTGAAACCAAATAATGTGCAACTATTTTTTCCTCATGTATGATATACACATATACATATTGTGTATGCCATTTGTGTTATGTGCATTTCTGTCTACCCATCTGTATATACACATATACCTCTGCCTGTATATATGATGTATATTTATCCAATCCAAAACTGCACAGCTGTCTTTCATATGGCCACATCTTAGGGGCATGGAGGGGGCTGGAAACCTCACTCATTGTGCAGCTGCTCTAACATCTAGACAGGAGAATCTAGCTGGAGAATGTAAACCAAAAATATTCTTGAACACCTAGAGTAAAACTGCTCTGCCCCTCTTTCGGGAACAAGGCTAATGTATGAAAATATGAGATTTATAGGGATTTTCTTTGTGTAGCTTCATTTCACTAGTGAATATGTGGAGGAAGGTTATCAAGCAACAAGATTAAGCTGGATGGGGTGGAGGGTAAGTAAAGGAAGTAATTTTTGTCTGCCCATGTAGCAGGGTACAGCAAGCCTCTATTAGAATCTTATTAGTCATGACTAATCAGCACCCAGAAATGAGTGCTGGTTTGTGTTTGTTTTGTTGTGGCTTTGGTTTATTTTTCTATCTCCAGTGGCTGAAATCTCATAGATGAGAGCAACTGTATGATCTCTACCACAGACAAAAACCTGTCAGCCCCCAGTGTTTTAATCAAAGCAGTAGGGACCTTTAGCAATGAGTCCCATTTTGCTACATTTTCTACCCTAACTGCTGAGTTTCTCCTGGGGAAAAGAGCCGCTCTGTTGTTTCCCAGAACTGTCTATCACAGAGGAAGTGCTAAAGCGCGACAGTCTTTGTGATTTAGAGATGTAGAGTTGTATGTGATCATTTCTCTGGGCTTTTCTTCTTCTTCTGACAAAGAGACTTTTTGTGCCCTTCTAAATGCTTCAATATTTGTTTTCTTTTGAGACAGTGGACAGCAAGGATATTGAAAGTGTCAGAACTGCTCAGTCTAGAAAAAGGAAACCAAGGTGAGATGTGATAGGTGTTCAGCTATGTTGAAGTATAGAGATGAAATGAATAAACTGTTCTTCTTGTGCCTCATAGATAAGACACGAAGCAATGAAAATACTTTATGGCAAGGCAGGTTTAGGTTAGGCAGCAGGAAAGCACTCAGTACTACTAAAGCACTGGAATATATCTCTGAAGGTTCTTATTATTGATATGCAAACATCTGCAAGGAGTAACACAGATATAATTTCCTCTGCTTTCATATAAAGGTGTGAACACTCAGAGCCTCCCCAGTCCTGTTTTTATAAATCTATGGCAATGAATACTGTGCCTTGTGAAGGCTGACTTAGAACAGAGACAAGACAGAGTTAAAAAATAAAATAGGTATTTATTAAAAGGCCTCAATGAATATACCTTGGGTTTCGGGATACGCCTAGAGTCTGGCCAGGGCTACACCCAAGATGAACCCAAAATGGTCACAAACTGGAGGACCAGCCACAGGGTCTCACACTTTTATAATTTCTGGTCCATTTGCATATTGGAGTCAATTGTCCGATTATAACTTCAGGTTATGGAGTCCCATCCTTCTTGTTTTTCTCTCTTCATTCTGCCATTGTTTATGCTCTTGGGCTTGAGGTTTGGATCATTTGTCCTTAGTTTCTAGCTAAAGAAGGAACTGTTTTGTCTACCTACTCTGTGAGGAGAGCTTACTATCCCCTAATATGAAGATCAGAACTACACACTAAAGCAGTAAAAATCTGAAAAATAAAAAATCTAAAACCTGAGGCATCAATAGGAAACTTCCCTCAAATTCATACACAGCATATTACATTCTGTAGTTGATGCATTATGTTCTATATTCTGGATTTATATTCTATATTCTATATTCTATTCTACAGTTTTGATTTTATTGAGAAAAAAAGGATCTATTTCCTATGCTAACTTAAAATAATTAGTTGGATAAGTCACTCAGTACCTTGGCATAATAGTCTTATTATTTAACTTCCTACTTTAGAAATTTAAATTCTAAAGTATTAGGCTTATACAAATAGGAATACTTTTACAAACTTAGTAAACAAATTTGAAGTTCATAGTTTTGATGCAGTTGTCCTTGCTGCTCTAATTAAGTCATTCTGCAGTAATTTTTGATATGTTTTATTCTATGCCATGACCATGGATTTTTTTTTCATGTTTTCCTGGAAGAGTGTACAGTGGCACATACTTAAAGATCAGAAGGTATAAGACAGATAGATACAACTTGCCTGGCATACCTTTCAAGCTGGAAAAATTGCTTAAGCGTTAATTTTTTAGAGTAGGGTTCTCCGTGTAGACTGTGAGGTTTTGCAGTTGAGGTGGCCCTGTCCCTTAGTGTGCTGAGCCTTTCAGAAACCATTTATACATTTGGCCTTCTGTGGCAAGAGATTACGCTGCATCATTTCATGTGGTACAAAAAAATCTTCCTTCACCTAGTTGTCTGCTAATTTTACTGGCAACTCTACCATGGCCATGTCTTGTGCTTATCAGAGCTAGGAAATGACTTACTCATTATCTTCACGGCTTTCAGGATTATAACATTCTTACACCTCAATTTAGCCACCTGAACCCCTACTTTTTCTATTTTGTTTCTCATGTTATAGGAATTTTGGTATTTCTGTCTGCTCTTTACCTTCTCTAGTTTCCTTATGCTATTTTGAAACTGGATGACTGGAGCTGTGTAAAGTAGTCAAGACATGGTTTCAGAATGCATTTGCTTGGTGTTGTGTTTATGTCTTTGGTTTCACTTTCTTTCCTAAAATTTAGATTTGTCTTTTTAACTGCTGCTGAATGTTTAGACTGAAGTTCTAGAGATTGATATCTATCCCCTTTTCTAGAGCGGCAATACCTGTTTTAGAGCCTGGAAGAATGCAGGTATAAATGAAATAAAATTTTCTTTTTGCCTCTTAACATTTATTGACACTTTACATTTTTTTTATTTATTACTCAATATTGTAAGAGCTCTGAGTAATTATGTAGCACAAGAAGAATGGGTACAGTTGCAGTCCTTGTCTAGTGGACTGGACACTAGGAAGTCAAACCTACCTAGATACATTCAAGCACCTGTTTGTGAGACTTGATTCATATTTCAGTCAACTCTGCCCTATGAACGAAGAAAAATGGTTTAGACCTACCTCTTTATCCATTTCCATGTTCAATGGCTTGGCTTGAATTTAGGAATTCATAAAAACATGGCTTTAATCTAGGAATATAACAAGAGTTTATTTTTTAGGGAAAAATATTTAACATTTTATGGATTTATTTGTGTTGCTTAAGTATTATTACCCTTGCAATGGAAAAATAAGATGATCACCTATTATGAAGCTATTGACTTTTACATAGCTGTAGTATATTAATGTAAAAAATGGAAGAGTGCATGGAATACTCATTCCATGTGTCTTTGCAATTAGTTTGACTACAGTAAAGACTTTTATTTTCAGACTTATGCCAGACTGTTAATATTTTATTTATATTATGGATATGTAAATATTTTAACTACAGAGCAGAAATAACAAAAATATCATAGTTGAAGTGGCAGAGATAATGTTTCACCTTATTTGCATGTTACCATTTCCTGATACCTGACTTTGTCTCGGCTGCTTTGATATTCCTTCAGTAAAAGTAGTGGGTTTTGTTTCTGTGACCATGGATTTACAAACACATATAACATATTTAAAGTAATATTTTTATTGCTGAGCAGACACAAACATCACTATTGGTTTTCTATGTAACTCTTTTTAGAGTTCAAGAAGACATAGACATGAACACAATAACTATCAGTAAAGCAGAAAAGAGAAAAAATCTGTACATGGTGATGACAAAGTACTTACTCCTGGGTAGTACAGGGGAACATGCATCACACTTAATGGGGAGTTGGGAAGGTAGTTTAAACAGGTTGTAGGAAAAGTGAACTGGTAAAAACTGGAGTGTGATACATCTATTCTGAGGGTGTCAGTTCAGACAGCAATTTCAAAGGGAAAAAAAAGGAAGAAAAAGTTCCACCAGTGGTTCCAAAATTTCCAGCCACCAAAGGCCAGATCTGTGTGCAATATTGAGACAGTGCATTCACACTGTATACCATGAAAGAACCTTAATGGTACCCAGTAGTTCCCTGGGGCATTCTAAAAACAAAGTACAAGGGACAAATAACTTCATGAAGACTAAGCCATATTCACACTTTTATGCTAAATCTTTCTAAGGAAGTGTTGAGGCATATCCCATAAGCAATCCAACTATTAACTAAGCTGTACTTGCTCCAGTGACAGCAGTAGTAAAGAGGAAGGAAAGACAGCACCTAAGATTAAAGAAACGTTACTGGGACTCGCTCTGCTTTGCTTGTTTCCTTTAAAGTTGCACAAGTGAGTATGTTAAGTCTAGTTTCTGTCTGAGGGAGTTAGGGGATAGAGATTGCTTGGGAAGCAGCGATATGCATTGGTACCCAATGTGTTGCTGATTTACCAGCTGAGATTGGAAGACAAGGAAGGCATGGGTTATTATTTTCTGCTATTTTTATTTTCATTTCATGTAGTTATCAAAAAGAACCAAAGTACGGACTTCTCAATTTCACAACTTTGAATGTTTCAAAGGTGTGTTTTTTCCCTTTTCCCTGGAAAGCAAACTGAATTCCTCAAACATCTGTCAAATGTTCATGTTGAATTGTTCACTTTTATACTCAAGAATGTGTGTTGTGAATGCAGGTTCAAGATACTGTTCAGCCTTTCTGAGGTCTTTAGTTTCAGTCAAATTTGATTAGTTTGTAAACATAGTAAGAGGCATTTTAACAATCTTTCTGAAAATATTTTATTTCAGATGTGTTTATCAGTTTGAATAAATATCAGCTAACGTTGAGCATTGTATTGATTCCGTAACTGAGTATATTCAGCAGATATTAAAATAACTAGTGTTCATCCACAAAATATCTGCAGCCAAAATAGTGTTACTTTATAATTGAATAAAGATTTAAGCCTACAATAAGTACAGATTATTTATTGATGTGTAAATACACATTAATAACTTTTCCACATACTATTTTGAATTTGAAAAATATTCCCTTGTTGCAAGATTGTCTTGAAAGCTAAATATCATGTATTCACATAGTACCCATTAAACAACTCTTTTTTAGCCCTTGCAAAGTACTTATTCTGAATCTCTTCACCTTTAAAGGATGTCACAAATTTTTCTTAGCTAACAATTTTAATGTCTACATACTGCTTTGAGAGGCAGATAAAGATATAAATTCAGAATTATACTTGTCTTCATTTGTTAAGTCTTAGGTGAGCAAAGAAACATTTGAAGTTGGTGAAAGTTTTGCTACTTGTTTCTACTGCCTTTTGCAGCTAGTAGCCTTATTCAGCATACACAAGAGCAAACTTGATTTCAGATTACTGAATCATTCAGACAGAGCTTACACAGATGGATAATTCTAGCATGTTGTCTGGGTCTGCCTTCAGGAAATTGCTTTGTCCCATGTGTTGTGGGGTCTCAAAGCTGCAGTGGAATGGCTGGGTGTGGAGCAGATAATGATTATCATAGAATACGAAAGAAAATTATGAAGAGTTACATGGCATTCAGAAACGAGTTTTCTCTAATCTTTCTTAACCTTCGCTCTTTCTGTAAGTAGTGTCCTCAGAGGAGTGTTCCTCAATTCAGAAGCAAAAAAGGATACTGCAGTATAATGGTTCTCATTTTTCAGAAAAATCTGGGTTATTACGATTCATTTGGAGTTTGATCCTATGATATTTAATCTCAACATTATATGACATCATTAAAGACATCTTATATTGTTTTTGCCTATGGTTAGAAATTATGTCTGCTTAATCAATTCCATTATGCATTCAACCATCCATGACACATCAAAGGCTAATAAGATTTTTTTTAAACTTTGCTTGCTTAAAATGATTTCCCTCCAGATCAAGATGCAGAGCACAAAATATTAATCAGTTTAAATAAATATCAAGACTACCCAAATAATATGAATAATTGGCACAGTGCAGTGCCTACTGCCCAGTTCCCAACAGCTGGTCACACTGGCACATGGCACCATCTCAACAGTCTTTGAGATAATGACTTTGGCATCTGCCGATGAGTGTTTGCTACTGCCCACAGAATTTACAACTCACAAGTGGGAAACAGAGGCTCCAACAGAACTTTTTTATGCAAGGTCTTTGAAATTTATTAATGTAATGCAAACACAAGCCTTCCAACCCATTAAATTGTTGATGTTATGCGAATCCACTCTGGAATTGCAGATCCTCATTAACATTATTTGCATGTTAATCTGCATCTTTTTAATTAGTGATATTATTTATGCACATAATTTTCGCCTACTGGTGCCAAGGCTGAAGCGCATTAATTAATCTACTGAGATGCCAAACTGTTTATTTTCTCCCGTACTTTTATTTGTTTACATGGTGTTTTGGATTCAGGGAAAATAAAAAAGAGCCTCAAGAATAAAAGCAGAAAGACAAGATTAACTAAAAGCTCTTTTTGTTTTCATAATTTAAATTGTAATATTAGCCAAATGTTGTGTTTCTTCCCTCAGAGATCGGTTATTCAGTTACATTACCTTGATGTATTATTAAAATTTATAATGGACTCTGGAGGCTTCTTTTAGTTCTCTCCTTCATTTACAGAATATACTCAATGTTATTTTAATCTTCCTACAACGCTTCCATGCATAGGCAATGATCAGTTCTCCCTTGCGAATCTCCAGTGCTGCTCCACTTTGCACAACTGATAAACATTTAAATAAGCCTTTTCAAAAAAGAATAGCATAGTAAAATTATTAACCCATTAATGGAGTTAGGAATTGCCTGACAATTTGTCTTTCCTCTAACTAGGTCAATTGTAACATTTATCTGATCAACAGCAGTGAACTAGTCTTATCTCTGAATACTGCATGCCTTACATAGACAAGCTTAGAAAACATTGACTTCAGCATTACCTTCACATTTCTTACATGGTTATCTATTATATTTACTGACCTTTCTTTCTTTCTTTCTTTCTTTCTTTCTTTCTTTCTTTCTTTCTTTCTTTCTTTCTTTCTTTCTTTCTTTCTTTCTTTCTCTCTCTTTCTTTCTTTCTTTCTTTCTTTCTTTCTTTCTTTCTCTCTCTCTCTCTCTCTCTTTTTCTTTCTTTCTTCCTTCCTTCCTTCCTTCCTTCCTTCCTTCCTTCCTTCCTTCCTTCCTTCCTTCCTTCCTTCCTTCCTTCCTTTCTCTCTTTCTCTCTTTCTCTCTTTCTCTCTTTCTCTCTTTTCTTTCTTTTCTTTCTTTTCTTTCTTTTCTCTCTCACAAACATCCAAAGATGCACTTCCAAAACCAGTTTTCCATACTGGAAAGCAGCATTACAATATTATCTCTTTCACTCTCCCCTCTCAGGGGAAGAAGTGACTTCCAGTTGCATGTAGAAAGGTAGAAGTATTCCCTCCTCACCTGTAAAAAGCTCTTGTTTGTAACCCCAGAAGAGCAGTGTGGCATTCAGATTTTAAAACTGTGCTGTGTAAATGCACAGGAAAACTTTTACTGGGTCATGGCTGAAATCTTTCCCAGGATGAACTTCAGACCAGTATGATACTGGAAGAAAATGTCAGATTTAAAGGCTTGGAAGGGTTATTCATGCAACAGGTTGAAAGTGAAAGATGTTAGCTGTTAGAATCTCTATGTAGGCTTCAAATGTGGAAATAAATCCTTAGAGATGGTGATTAGAAGAGGAAGACAAAAGAAGCACTCAGATATGGAGAAGGTTTCAATGCATGAATGCTGCATGTAACTTCATGTATGCATGCAACATTTCTCTGACTAAAATGTATCTTCTGCATATTTTTTTTCTGTCTTTTTTATTTTCAACTGATTTTTCCTTTTTTGTGATGGTTCACGCACATTCCTCTTCTAGGAAGGCAGACCTGGATGGCACCATGTGACTGGCTGAATATGGTTTGTTAGTTGAACTCCCATCATAATTCAAACATCCTCAACCTTTCCCCCATGCCATGGCTGTGAAGAAGAGTAAGTTAGTTAAATACACAACTGGGTGTGCTGACTCTACTTGCTCATGGATGTCACAGAGCAGTTTTTAAATTTTACAATCTCAGTAGGGTACAAAGCACCTAAGGTAGAATCAGAACAGCCAAAATTTATTAAGACTCTATTTTCTCAACAGGTCTGCTAATACTTTAGACTAATGCTACATAACTTTTGATAACAAACAATATTGAGTTCCTTAGACTAAGGTGGGGCGAAGACTTGTATGTAATTGCAGAAATCAATAAATTAGGCCAGCAAAAATATTTCTGCACCTTTGTATTTAATCTGTGGCACATTTTGAAACTACAATTTAAATGTGTGCTTGTATTAAGTACTGTGTGGTTTTCTATATTTGCCTCAGCAGAAAAAAAGCATATGGTTTTATATTTTATTCTTGAGAAAGGCAAGATGACCTTGAAATTTAAGTCCCTCATAATTCACTGAAAAAATGGGGCAAAATTAAGACTACATAGGCAACTTTTTCTTTTCCCAGTATCAGTTAAATATTTATGTTTCCTCAACATATTTTTCTTAACGAAATCTCAATATATTTATTAACATATCTTTGTATGGATATGCATGTGTATTGCACAGAGCAAAAGACAAGATGGTGAAAGAGGGGATAAAGAAATACACAACTTGCAGAGGGAGCATTGTTTATGATGTCTTCTCAAGCAAGATGTGATGAACTGCAAGTGAAATGTGCAACATATCCCACTAACATAACAAGAAAACATTTACTTTTGTTTATTGTTTTTGGCATAAGTTACAGAAGCCTGTTTTATTAATATTTTAGGTCTGCTGTAATACTTTAATGTCACACAGTTTGCATTTTGGTGCATGTTTTTAATTTTCAAATTCATGTTTTTTAAAAAAAAAATCAACTGCAAAAGTCAAAATCATTTACAAACACTTTAAGGAAACTAAATAGTAACCCTGTGAAAATACAAAAGAGTATTATCAGTAATTAATTAAAGAAATGGTACAACAGACATATATGTACTCAATCCTCAGAAATCTAAACTTGCCCAGGTCACACAAGAAGACTGTGTAGAGCTGAAAATAGAATTCACATCTCTAGACTTGCACTTTTGTCCCTTAATGACGTTTATGTCTGTTTGGCATTAGGTATGGTCATAAAGTGATCAAATTCATTGCCTATTTAACATTATTCAAATGATTAACGGGATTGTAGTCTTTTTTAAATAAAAGGAACATAATGTGAAACTTGTCATTATTCATTGTTGGTTAAAGAACTATAAATACTTCATAGAGCTTATTATTCACCATGTATTCATTTAAGGCCAAATTCTCAGCCCATGGGATTGGCCTATTTGTCTGCACACCAGGATTTGCACAAAGAAGTGGGGTGATTGTGTATAGTAAACTGGTTACTGAACATACAGTAATCTGACCCACACATATTCAGGAGCATCATTTTGCATTTTCTCCAGAAGAATATTAGTGAAATACATGTATATTCAGACAACTTACTAGATGTCTATTGGAAATAAAATACAGCACAGAGGAAAAATTCTAGTAGGTTCCTGGAGTGTCCAGAAGATAACTTCCTCACAGAGCTGGTGAGAGAGTCAACTAGGGAAAGAGCCCAGCTGGACCTGTTTGTGAGCAGAGAAGGACATGTGGGGGACAAGATAGTTGGAGCCTGTCTTGGGCACAGTGATCATGAAATGACAGAGGTTTTGATTCTTGCAAAAGTAAGCAGGGGTGCAAGCAAAACTGCCACCTTGGGCTTCCAGACTAAACATTGGTCTATTTGGAACACTGGTTTGGAAAGTCACTTGGGAAGCAGTCCTGAAGAGCAAGAGGCCTGGAAAGTTGTGTGTTCCTCTAAAAGGAACTCTTAAATGTGCAGGAGCAAGCTGTGCCCATGTGCTGAAAGATGAGCCATGGGGAAAGAACAGCCTGGCTGAACAGAGAGCTATGACTAGAACTGAGAGAGGAAAAAAAGTGCTTATCACATTTGGAAGAAGGGGCAGGCAGCTCTGGAGGATTACAGGGATGTTTTGATGTTACACAGGAAGAAAATTAGAAGGGCCAAATCCCACCTAGAGTTTATTCTCCACACCACAGTAAAAGACAAAACAGATATTTTTATTAATAAATCAGCATGAAAAGAAAAGCTAAGGAGAATCTCCCTCCTTTATTGAAAGTGTTGAGCCAGGGAAGGGCAGGTTAGATTGCATATTAGGAAAAATTTCTTCACCAAAGGTGTTGTCAAGCACTGGAACAGGTTATCCAGGGAAATGGTTGAGTCACCATCCCTGGAGGTATTTAAAAGACGTATAAGAGTTGGCACCAAAGGGCATGGTTTAGTGGTAGACTTAATGGTTAGACTGATGATCCAAAAGGTCTTTTCCAACTTAAATGATTCCGTGAAAAATTCTGAAATTTTTCTCCACCTTTTCTTGGTGATACAATGGAAATTAAGCTTTTAGAATGAATATAAATAGGATATTTATTGAAATCACCTGTAAATGCAGAAGGATAGGTGTAGATTCTGAATAAACTTCTTATCATCTCATCTATAAGTGCATTCTATGATTATTAAGTGTTGCCTATGTAATGAGACAAACCAAAATTTCAACAATATCATTAATATTATTTTAACAATAATTTTACTTTTCAAAATATTAGATAGTCCCCATTTTTTAATTGCAACAATTTTTCTTGTAATAAACTCTTCCTCTAACAAACGACTGCATTATTTGTCATCATCTATGTGAGCATTTTATATTTCATGTATGGACCTAAGCCTTTACTTTCTCTTGTAGACAAGAGTCACAGATATTTTATATTTTATATTTTATATTTTATATTTTATATTTTATATTTTATATTTTATATTTTATATTTTATATTTTATATTTTATATTTTATATTTTATATTTTATATTTTATATTTATTTTATCAATTTTCTTTTCAACTGTTTGAACCTGTAGATTATCTTCAGATATTCATAGTTACAACTCTGTAACTTAATTTTCTTAACATTTCTACAAATATGTAGAATATTTTGTGTCCAGGCTTTGCTGGTATTTTAGTACAGTGTGAGAGCACAACATGCTAAATCTGCTTTCTTTTTCTTGCCATAACACAGAAGAAAAAAAGAACCTTTATTTTAATTCAGTTGAGGAAATGTAAATGTATGATATATTGTGATAAAATACATTTGTTTAAAAGAGATAATGAATGAGCTCTTTTTGAAGAAAATGCATCCAAAACTTAGTAAAAAATGAAAAAAAACTGGGATATACCTTGAACTGACTTTTTTTCTCACAATAATTATTTCAGTTTTCCTGGAAAATACACTAGAGTTTATGTGTTTTGTTAGTATTAAATTAAATTGTTAAAACAGTAAGTACTTTCAATAACACATGCAGTTTTAATGATACCAGGAGACTTCAGCAGAAAAGAGTTAAGCCTTCTCCTTCTCATTTACCTACTTATCAAACAAAAAAGCAGGTATTTGCCTTTGAAGTAACCCAGTGATAAAGATCCTGATAGTTTAGTTCAAGTAGGCTTTCCCTGAAAATTTGTGCAAATTAACTCTTAAATTTTAACTTTATACTTTGCTTTTCTGCTAGGATCCCCCATTCTTAATTCTGTCCCTCCTGGCAATCTGCTTTCTCCACTGGCTATCCCATCTCCTCTTAGGAACAGATTCATACCTCAGCTGTACAAAATGCTGGATAAAGCAGCAATGATGTATGACTGTCATTCCTTTTCTTTTTAAAACACATTCTTACTCATTAAGGCACATAAAGAATTCAGGCCTGAGAGCTTTAAAGAAAGAGGGTAAAATATGCTTTCTCATCTTTCTCAACCTCATCACCTTTAATCTATTGAACTTGCTTATTCTCATCCAATGCGCAATGTTAGGTGCATTTAGGAAAGCATTTCATGCACAGTTATTTTGTGAGAAATGTCATAGACATAATTTTCTATTACTTAAAACTGCAAAGTGTTTATTAGAGGTTTTGCTTGTATTCTGTATCAAGCTCTCATATTTTACTGAGTCATTCTTGTTAAATTTCTTCCAATTATGTAAGTAAGGAAAGGATGGCTATGCAGTGACTTTTGCACTCTGTGCGTTGGTTTACAACCTCTTTAATTATAACCAGTCTCTAAAGCACTTTCACATGCCCTTAAATACAGCTGATCCTTTTTATATAATTTCATTTGGCTGTTAGAGTTTGGAGAATATCCAGTAAAGCACTTCAGCAAATTCAATAAAGTACATACTATAATTAATATAAAATCCAATAATGATGGTAAACTGGTCTTCCTAGAGAACAGCCAGTAAGACATCATAATTTGGCTATTGGCATAAATATTTTTAGTGAATTATTTAACAACTGTGGCTTAGAATTCACCCTGACTGAAAATATGAGGTTTAAATACTGGGTTATGTATGCAAGTTATATCAAGGATACTATACCTTAAGTGTATGAGTAAGCATATTGCAAATTTATATTACTGCTTGTCCTCTGCTACAGCTGAAGAGGATGAATTAACATGTAGTTTCACTTCAAGGTTTAGCTTTACATTTACTTCAATAGCAAAAATGCCAGAGAGATGCACTGAGCTGCATTGTTATTCAAATATTTGTTCCAGTATTTATATTCATATGTGACTGTGCACAGAGGAAAAAGAAATGGTATCTTTCATCAACAGCCATTAAGTAAAATCAAGCAGTTAAGGCAATTTCACTTTCTGACATATATACCCACTTAAAATATCTATTCTATATGTCAAACCAGATATTGTAAAAGTGGATTTTAATGGGAATAATGTATCTGACTTCATTTTAAGTGTACCTATCATTCTATATTTGACAGGCAGCATCACAAGGCTCCCCAACATGCAATAATTTTGGCATTTTTCTCTGTAATGACCTGTCCACCCAGAAGTATCTCTAAACTAGAAGAATGAATCTCAGTCTGAAGAGAAAAATAAACTCCTCAAAATCAGCTTCTTTTCAAGATGCTTCCAATGTTATTATTCCATTAATAATGCATTTTTAGTTGTCAAAACTGATCAACATCATAGTTTTTTCCTAGATACTGTTTATTATAAATCCCTTCGTAACAATACATTATTTTGAGGTGAATAAGAAACAAAACCATTCACTGTCAAAGGGAATTAACAGTCAGGAAGCTATAGCCTTTCAGATGGGGAAATAAGAAAATTAGCATACAGAGATCTGTTATAAAATATCAGTATGTATTTGTTGGCAGAAAAAATCAACAATGTGTAGCAAGGCAGAGAGATTAAAGTTACCTGAAGCATTTCCTAATTGTTCTTGTTGGCTAATTAGAAAGTAATATTTGAGCAATAACAACTTTTTTCTACAGTCTCTGTCAGGGTTTGTATCACACAAGATTATTATATCAAAAGCCCTCTCAGGAAATCAGAATTGTTTAAATCAAACTTTGCTATAATAACAACATTTTAATCTTATCCTCAGAGCTTTTAAAATATTATTGTTTACCAGTTACAATAAGAATCCAGCCTCCACATGATGTTTAAGTATGTTGAATAAGGGGAGACATTCCATCAGAGAGATCCCCATTGCTAGAACAGATGGGCATTGTCTCAGTACTGTTAAACAGGTTGATGTGGAACATTTCATTTCACACATAAAGCAGACCCAGTAAAATTAGCTCTTTTCAGTGCTTTTGACACTTTGGTGGAGACAGTCTCCTCTCACCTGGGGAGATGAATATGAGACATCTGAATCAGTTTTGACTTGGGGAATTCGGTATGTAAAAACTGACATTTTATTTTTTTTCAGCTTCCCACCCAATGCCCCAGATCCCTAGAAAAACCAGTTAAATTCTAGTGAGAAAAAAATTATGACGTTACACCCTCTTGTCTCTCACATTTAAAAAAAAATCAATATTTTCGTACTATTATATATTTATTATTTCAATTAGAAAAATTATGGTTAACTACTGCTCCTCATTAATGACAGCATTTACCATTTAAATCCTAGATTTCAAAATATCTTCAGGAGGTTGGTCAAATGTAGTTACTAAAGATGGGACTCTGAGTTACAGGCACAAGTCATCACCGAAACCAAATTCCAGACATTATTATGAGCCAATCTTGATCCCGAATAATAAGAGTCGAGGTACTTTGAGAGAAAATAGCTCAGAAGTCATAAACCAAAGTTCTTACTGATATATTATGAACTGGCAGGATACTTGATTGGTAATTACCTTCACAGTTTCAAAACCAGAATTCAGAAAATATCAAAGCATTTTCCTTGGACTCTGAAAAGTGGAATTGGCAAATCACTATCCATAGTTATGGTAAAAAAAATTTCAAGAATTATATTCTCATGTGTGACCATACCAATGACTGACTTCCAGTTTTTTTGCATGTCTCAAACCAAATTTGTACTAACTGGAAAAAACTCTAAAAACAAAAAAACTGAAATGAAAATTAAAAAAAAAAAAAAAAAACCAAACACCAAAAAAGCCAAATCAAAAACCTCCAAAAATAAAAACCCACCAAAACCAAAAAGCACCAAAACAACCCAAACCAAAACCACCATAAAAATCAACAGCAACAAGCAATAAACAGCAACAACAACAACAACAACAACAACAACAAAAAAAAACCTAACAAAAAAACCCTAACTTTCATTGCAACCTTTCTTATAAGGAATGAAAATAATCTAAATTATAATTTCCTGCCAGTTATATCAGGTCAATTGAACTTTTTTTAACTACCAATAAAGAAGATACAAAACCAAGATTTGTTTAGCCAATCCTTGAAGTAACTCAAAACACTCCCTCTCCATTTGATATAATCCGGTTATTTGCTACAGTACTTCATACAGCTGCTTTGCCCTCCTTGTTCCATGCTTATTGTCAGAATTAGGAAGAAAGACTTGACCTGTTCCACCTGTATCCAAATGAGGAAGTGTTTACTTAATTCAGATGGGCATATTTATCCCCATATCCCACTAAATTGCTTCCTCTTGTAGCCAGATACAGAAGAGACAACAGCTAAGTGAATATTTCATCTCTGTCAGCAAGTAAATTTCAGAGCTGATCGTAAAGCTTCATTCAAATATTGTGATGTCATAATTCATACCAATACCAATATGCTCCATTTCAGTTTCTCACCAAACTCCAAACTGAAGTGCTGCAACTAGAGTCCAAATAAGTAGAAAGAAACTCCTGCATTAAAAAGAACACTGCAACATCCCTAAAGAAAAATGTTTCAGTATTGTCAGCTATCATCCCAGATTCATGCCAGGATGATCAAAATATTCACTTCCCCATTGAATTACTTTTACTTGGGTATCCTTTACCACAGACAGAATCTCTGCAAGCAGGATTGCATGTAGCCTATGAATGCACAACTTTTCCTTTTTTTTTTCCCTCCATCAATATTGCTACTTCTGTCTGATTTCACTTTTCTTGTCTTCCATAGAGTTAGCTAATATACTCTCTCACAACTCAACAACATTCATCTGTTATAAAGCAGGGTAAAAGTCCTATATTGGTGCTTCTAAAGGCTGGATCCTGGGACAGATCCCTCACAATCCCTGGCCTGCAGGCTACAAGGCTCCTTTGGGGAGGTACTGAACAAGAAGTAGCAGCAGTGAAGCCAAGTGTGATTGGTGCATTTTGTGACATCGTTTTCACAAACCACAAACTATATGTGTGTACATTTTGACATGCTCTCTTGATCAAAATAACACAGTAGCAAAGAACTAAAAACAATGCTGCTTATTATTTACCTAATAAAATAGAGAATCTATATAGTACATTTATCAGTGTACTCTAACATATTAGCTTGATTAAGATAAGTTAGTTGAAAATTATTCAGTAGTTATTCAAAATTCTCTTATGGATGGCAGGAAATACTAGGTTATTTTTCCCCAACATTTAAAAAAAAGTTGACTATATCTCTTTTCCTAACTAAAAAAATATTTTCCATTCTGCACCCTGGGCAAAGCTAACCATTTTCATCTAAAAATTATTCATGATTTTAAAAATTTTGCTTTTCATTTGATTAAATGTGATATTGCAGGAGAGAAAGTCTTAAAATTTTTAATCCTTTCAAAGTTGTCAAAGAAATATCTGAGAAACTGCTTATGTTACTAACAATGCATTGCCAAACACACAAAACCCCATTTTCATTCTTGCTATCTCCTTAAAGATATTCAGACCAACTTTGTCAGCTTAAGACTCTTGCACAGTGCATCCTAACCTGAATATTTAACAGTCATCTGTGCCACTTAAACTTTAACAATCATTTTTCCCATATACTTTTCCCAACTCAGAAAAGAGGGTTCAAGTTTGAAAGAGGGCTTTGATTTGTACAAGAACACAGTAGCCTGTTGCACGCCATTCCGATCTGAGGGCTGTCACTTCTTCCAGCCATCAAGAGACTTCTGAAGAACCAGAAATCTGTCAAGTACTACTCTCTGTCAAAAAGCAAAAAGAAAATACACATTTTGATCTGGAAATTCATCTCAGACCAGGTACATCGGCTTGCTGATGACAATTGCCTCTCCACAAGTCTATAATGTTTTTCTTGTATGGTTACATGAACCTTGTATCTGTATCAATCAAAGTGTACTTGAGTATATGACAAGATGCTGAACTTAAGAACAAGCCTAAAGTCCCAGCTGGTTTTAAAGTTAAATAGAATGTGAAGGAGGAGGTAAGAGTTTCTGACCAGAAAATAATTGTCTTGTGGTAGAAACTGTGCTACCACAAGAGGCAGAAATAAAGCAAGAAAAAAAATCCAATCAGAACCTATTTTTCACATACTTTACAACTAAGACATTTAGAATAAAACAACCTCACAAATAATTACAGAAATTATAACCATGACAAGGTAATGACTACCATTTAAAGTACAAGTATAGGGTTAGCTCACAGCTAGCACTGGAAGTGAACTATGACAGGACAAAATGAGTTGATTCCTTTAGAATATGACAGCAGCTGGCCTAAGAGCATTTGACCAAAGAAGATCTCATCTACTCAGTATAAAGTTTATGTGACAACTGTTACTATCAGGAAATAAACTGAACCATTTGAAGACAGAATTTAGACATCACAGTGCAAAAGCAACTAGCTAGTCACAGATTTGTCCATGTCCCAGCTTTAGTCAGTTGCACATGACCTCTGAGAGGACTCTGCAGAGTTGTTGTTTTCTTCAACTGGTAAAAGTGCGATTTTCCAGTACACATTAGCAGTATTTATCTTAACCAAACAACTTGCAAACATCTTACCAAGCAATTAGAATAACTAATATATTACTGAATTTTTCTCTGATTTCTAATTACATCACAAATGATTGCCTAGTATTTATTGAATGTATCAATGTATTGATTCTAAAATGGCTCTGTTTCAACATGCAATTTTTAATTGCAGAAAATATTTTTGAAAATTGTTCTATATTACTTTTTTCATGAGGTAGATGCTGTATTTTCAGAGCCTTTTCAAAGACATAATTTTAGACTTTACAAGACTTTTAGACTTATAATTAACAAATACTACTAATCAATGTGTACAAACCACTTATCTACTAGGACATACAACACAAATATTATTAATAGGAATAGATATTCCATATGCATATTTTTGGTTCAATGGAGAGAAACTTCAGTAGATTTTCAAGTGATGAGAAATAATTGTCTTACATATGTATGTGCAGAAAAATATTGCTGTGTAGACATTTAGATTTGATATATGGGGAAGGGGGCTTCATCCAGACTTGTAAATGTAGAAAAATTGAATTTCCTCAGCAGGGACCTTCCCCAGCTGGTCCTTGACCAGTGCAGCTGGTTAAGCAGGGTTCTCTAGTGGTGTTCATTTATTCTTTGTCTGGATTTTGGCCTCACAGGAAGGCAGACAGCAGCATGGCTTCACATCTATTGATTCATAGGACTGACACTTAGGTACTCTAGTGCCTTTTCCTCAGATCTAATTGCTTATAAAGAACTACCACATAAGTACTGATAGCATTAAAATTGCATGTAGACCATGTCCTTGTATCAGTCCTGTTGAATTTCTTTATCCAGCGCATTTCTATAGGTGCCTCTGCTGTTTGTTGCCACCCTTCTTCCCTCTTTTGCAGCAATATATTTTCCTGTTGGCTCAAGCAGTACTCTTGTCCCCTTCCAAAAAAATAAAACAATATGTGGTATAACTCAACAGGCTGCTTTACAAAAATTATTTTAAAGTCACTTTTCTTGTGAAACTGAAATACACTTCTGAACAGCCAATTTGCTGAATAACTCCTGTTTTGGTTCAATGGCTCACTGTTGGTATTTTTATCTGTGCCCACTTCTCTTCCAACCTTAATCTCTTTTGACACTATCATTTTCCTCTTTCTCTACTGTTGCAAAATATTTTTTCTTCCCTTTCTTTTTGCCACTTCAGTCATGCAGCTTTTACAGCATCAAGACAAAAGGCACAATGCAATACAAGAGTGTCTTGGCACTGGTGTTTGCCTAAGATCAGCAACAGAAGTCTCTCACTCAGAAGCAGCTAGCATGAGGATATCAAGTGACAACAGAGAAAATATGCTGTTTTGGAGGAGGGCTTTGGGTAAATTAAAAATTATTTGACTGTTGTATCACCCCAGCTCCACAGAAAGCAATGCTAATTGTGTCTAGTACTAAAAAGATCTAACAAATGCAGAAATAAGAACAAGTTAAGGGCATAATTTACGGTGAGCTGAAATCCAGAATGGCAATGCTGTAAATGCCGTGGTGGTCTGCTCATGTACATTGGTCTGAGCATGGTGCTAAATAACACCAAAGCCATGGGTTTGATCCTGGTAGAGGCCATTCATTTATGAGTTGGACTTCAAGATCTTTGTCAGAACATTCTGTGGTTCTGATAACATCTGATATATTCGTACTATGCTCATTAAAATATTCATTTTACACAACTTGATCTTTGCGTTCTTTATCAGATATATTGCCCTGCTTTCCATCAGTGGCCACACATTGATTTTCAAATAACATAGATACCTACACCCACACTATTATTACATCTGAGCTTACCATAACTTCTGACTGTTCAGCTGCCAAAAAGATCCATATTTATATTATACAAGGCAAAGATCTCTTTAGACAGACAGCAATGGCTGCCCATTCCTACCTACATGTAGGTGAGACACAGGCATCATTAAAACTAGATGTTTAGATGTAAAGTCAAGAGAGTAGCAGGGTGTGGCAATCCTTTCAGTTATGTTACTTCCATTTATTCTTCCCTGTGTCTCCACTCTAATTCCGAATTCAAAACACTCAGTTCTCATTTTCCTTGTTTTGTCCCTGTCAGCTGTAGGCTTTGCATTTCACAGAGTAGGCCTGCACATGGTGCCTGTGGAGGCCACACAGCCATTAAGTTGTTCAGTAAAATTTCCCTTTTACACTTTCAAGTATTTTACTTAAGTTTTTTTGATGACAACATGATATCAGGATTGTCTTTTCTTGCCCAAGATTTTGCCATGCGATGTGAGAGGACACCAAAGAGATCCAGTGTACATTCAAATGAATACTTGCAAATAGAGACTTGCAATGCCCCTTTGAAACAGAGATTCCAGACACAAAGAATACCCTCAGAAACCCTCCAGGATGTAAACAGAGACAGGCAAACAGGTCTTGACAGTTCCTCCAAGCAAAAAGCTTCACAAACTTACCAATATTTCAAGCTATGGGTTAGAGTATTACATAGAATAGAAAATGCCTGATTCTGGTGACCTGCAGCCACCAGCTTTGCTGTACCAATCCATCAGCCTGGCCTCACAAGTAATTTTTAAAAGATAATGTAGTTAAATCTTAAAATAAACAAAAGTTCTAGATGTTTTTTCCATTTCTGGAGATGTACTCATTAATGAAACAATATCTTTATAACTGACAGTCCTGGGATTTTCCTAGAACAATAAAACTGTAACCAGGATTCCATAAATCTCAAATGTGAATGATTGCAGGGCATTTCAAGTAGGGAGAACTGGCACATCACTCTTCAGCCGTAGCAGTTCCAAAAATGCAGTGTCTTCATTAGAAACACTATGTCATACAGGGATAAGGTAAAATAGACACATTTGTCTGCTGCTCAGTAAAGGTTGCAGGCAGATTAATTCATCTGCTCTCCTCTAAAGCCTTTTCTCTCTCACTGTCTGACTCCAGCAATTGAAGTGACATACTGCTAATGCAAAAAGCTTACCTTAAATGCTCCCTGCCCTTTCCCTACTTGGTACCACAATCATACTGTGCCTGGGGAAATGGTCTGAAGAGAGATCTCCCATAACCACCGGTCTCAAGATCAACTAGAGATTCCAGTCAGCATGGAGAAATAGATAAAAGCTGCCAACCATGGCCATGCAAGGCATGAGAGTCTGAGGCACCCAGCAGAGCTACCTGAATTGTGTGGAGTTTAAGTGAATGACAAAATTGTTCTTTGTAGTGTCAGAAATTCTCAAAGACTGAAGAAATCCCACTGATATCCCTTTGTTCCACCCAGTAAAGTCTCTGCTAAGGCAATCAACAGTATGCTTAGAAAAGATGGCCAGTAGATGATCCTGAAGATTTTGCTCAGTTGCTGGAGCTTGCATGGTTTCTGTCATGAAGAGGAGAAAATGCCAAAATGGGCTGTAGACAAGTAGGGCTCCTTTAGGGAAGAAGTGTCTGCAATAAAAGTATGACAAGCTCTTTCATGTTTGTTTCCCATTTGGATTCTCAAAGTGATGACCAGGTTCCCCATCAAGGCTTCCTTTACTATGGCCACAGTCAGACACAGCAGGGGTGGCTGAGAGCACTGCGTGTTCATCACAACCTGCCAAAGAGCTCAGTGCTTGTATCTGGGATGAATAGGAAAGAAGAGAGGGAAAAAACTTTGGGATGCAGAGTTGAAGACGTAAAGGAGCAACAATGATTACAATCATACTTGAAAATTAAGCTTGTGATGCTTAACACAAATAATCAGCTTTTGAGGTAATTTTGAGGCAATTTTGCCCTTTTTTTGCCAATATCCGTGCTAGGAATAATTCCTTAATTTTATATGTCTGTTGTTTTCCAATCTGTGACAGTGCTTCAAGCCTACAATAACAATAGACTTCTATTTAAAATAGTTTTATGCAGACTTCTTAGTTTTGAGCCTCACTTCAGGGAAAAATCCCCAAAGCTTGAATGAATTCATTGCAGTGAAGTAGTAAGAGATAAGATACTAAACATGGACTGCTCCAGCCCATGTCTAGCCTCTGGTGATAAAGCCTTTGAAAATCAAGTAGACTAAGGAAATTTCCTAACATTAAAGAAATGTTCAAAGAGAATAGGTAGACAGCGTAATCAGACAGACATCTGGGTTTTGATTTCAGGATCTCACTTTCCTTCAGGTATCCTGCCTTTCGGAGCAAAACTGAGAGTTTGAGTGCTTGCATTATCCATCTAACTGTCTGAGGATGTCCATCCTGCATATTTTCATGAGTATGATTTTAATTTCAGATTTGTGCATTTCAAAGTGAGTTACTGCTAAGGGAAACCACCCATTTGTGTCATAACATTAATTCCAGAGTCTGATGCCAATGTTTTGTGGATGATCTGGAGATTCCACAGACAACTCTGATACCTCAAGAGAGAAAATAAATTTCTCATACACACTCAGGTGGTCCCAGATTTGCAAGATGTTCAGCTACATGTTGGTGCTAGACACAGTGAGCCAGAAGCACAACCTGGTAATTATTATGTTCTATAAGAACTACCTCCTCCAGACTCTCCAGACGAGCTACCTCGGAGAAGCTCACACTGTCCTGGGTTTCACACTGTCCAAGGTGTCAAAGGTTCCTTGTTGATTAGCAAGGCTCACCTCTGCCTACACATTAATATGGCCAAAACCCGTTTCTGAACTCCCCTCACTCTTTCCTCCATCCATAGCTGAAGGTACCAAAATTATGAAAAGCCACCAAAAAGGCAACTTGGATGCCAGCTGCAGAAAAAAAAACTATAAGATTTATCATGTGCTTGATCTCAACCTGCTATCATGGGTGTATATTCTAGTGCCTGAGAAAAATGTGTGCTACAAGGGTGATGAGACTGAGCAACATGTGTTAAGAACATACGCTAAGCTTTATATTAGATAAAGCATCAGTAACTTGGTCTTGTGTATTTTCTAACTTCCCTTTTTATTTTCTTGTCTCCTGAAAGCCTCAAATAATTTCATTCTGCAATATCCTAGTGTTCTCATTTAGTGTTTTCAGAAATAACAGCTCAAACCCATGACCTACAGGATCCTGTTAGAGATACTTGATGATCATATCCCATTTATTATTACATCTTGAGGTTGGTTAGGTTGAGAGTTTGGTACACTTGATGGCAGACTTGATGTGTACCATGTTGATTTTGTATCCCTCTTAACCAGTTCTGCTGGTTTTGGCTGGGATAGAGATGATTTTCTTCACAGTAACTAGCATGGGACTAGGTTTTGGATTTGTGCTGCAAGTAGTGCTGATCATGACACGTTTTAGTTACTCTGAGCAGTGCTTTCACAGAGTAAAGGTCTCTCCTACTTCTCATACCACACCACCAGTGAGAAGGCTGGAGTGTAACAAGTTGGGAGGGGATGTGGCTGGGACAGCTGACCCCAACTGTCCACAGGGATATCCTGTGACATACAATTCTATAAAGCTGGGGAAAGAAGAAGGAAGGAGATATGATGACCTTTGTCTCCCCAAGTCATCATGATTTTTGATGGAGCCCTGCTTTCCTGGAGATGGATGAACAACTTCCTGCCCATGGGAAAGGGTAAATGGATCCTTGTTTTGCTTTGATTGCATGCGTGGCTTGCACTTTATCTTTTAAATTTTCTTTATTTCAACCCATGAGTTTACTCACTTTTCCAATTCTTCCCCCATCACACTGTGGGGGGAGTGAGCGAGCAGCTGTGTGGTGCTGATTTGCTGGCTGGGATAAAACCATGACACCAATGCATTCTGTAGCATGAAATCAAACGTTCTGTAGAAGTCTAAGTATATTGTATCAACATTATTACCTTATCAACCCAACTTGTAATCTCACAAAAATATCAAATTAGTTTGACAAGATCTATTTTCCATAAAACCACATTGATTGGCATTAATTATATTTCCCTCCTTTCATTATTAATCGAGTCTCATACCCGTCATCCCATTGTTTTCCTCAGGACTGATGTCAGGTTAACATGACTGCATTTACCCCATTTTTCTTGTTTACCCTTTTCCTGCCTTTGTTCATTTTCTTATAGACTCCTAGGATTTCCCTATTGTTCAAATAATTATTAAAAGATTCTTTTTGTAATAGATCTGAAAGATATCTTCACAGATAAATATATTTTTCTCCTGGTATGCTTTCAATTCCTTTACCAGTGTTCTGCTTTTCCTTGCTTCTGTATTTATGCAATTAAATTCTCCTTTCTTTCAACAGTTATACATGTTTTTATTATTTTTCTAGATGCTTTTATCCTCACTTTACTGTTGTTTGCATAACCTCTGGTTCCTTCTTTCCTCAGTTCTAACACTAGCATTTTAGAGTCTAGTGAAATGTTATCAGAAGGTTTCATATGATTATTTATTTTTTGTGATCCAGTCCTTTCAAAAGATGTCCTTCCTAATTATTTTCAGCTTTAACAACTTGATCATTTGGCTATGATTCCAATTCAATAAAATACTAATTTAATAGGAAAGCCTAAATTTTGGAGCCGGATGTTCACAGCAGATTCTGAACCCAAAATTAGGGCTGCATTTTTCCACTTGTGTGTCTTTGGAAATAGAGTTTGTCAAAGATAGAACCCCATGTTTAGTAGAAAGCTAGTTGAAACTAAATGATAATCAATCAGTGAGTGGAAATCTGATAGAAGCTCTAGCATTTCCAGAGCTTGCTCATACAAATTATGTTCTCAAGCCTTACCTTTCCTTTATAGTCTTCCTCCTAAAGACTGGTATTTTCATTTGCTCTTCCCAAGTATTAAGTAACCTTTCCTCTATTTATTTTTTCAAAAGATGATCAGTATTTGCAATTTTTTACATAACTTCTTATCAGCAAAAATCTTGCTCAGAGAAAAGGTAAAAATGTGTCTAGATGACTTTAACCTTAAATGTCTCAGTCAGCACCCAATCTCTGTATTAAATATAGTTTTTAATGACATTGTCTTACATCAAGCAGTTATCAGAATAGAACTAACACACAAAATAAATGTAGTTCCAGGAGCAGAGACCAAAATGTGGAGTTATGGCTGTCTGTGGTCTTATCATACTGTTGGAGTGATGCATTGTCTGACTTGCAGCCTTCTGATTCCATAGATCCAGCATTGATTTCTATTTTTTTCTACAGGAAAGGTGAATTCTCTTGTTTGAACCACCCTATAATCAATATATGAGGGTTTTCTTCAGACAGTGCAAGAGTAAGCCCTTTCTAAACCATGTAAAACACAGTAAAAGTCTCACACTGCCTTCCTGACTGATACAGCCAGTAGGGGTTCAATGGCGTACAAAAAAGAAAGACTGCTTTTGAAACTGCTTTTTTCTTTTGTCAATACCCTAATGTTGTTAGTTTATTTTTAATTTCCAGATTTTCCTCTATAATTTCAATTATGCTTGAGGTGATTAAGGTGTTGTCTGCCTAATTTCTAGAAGTAAGCTCCTCAGGGTAAATATAACCCTATTACACATTACCGAAGTGGAGGCTCAGGGAAGGTTTTGCTTTGGAATGAAAAGCAGTTTGTGAATATCTTATTGAGCTAGGCAGTCAGCTGCCTTATGTAAGATTTTTGGGCTGCAATTTTTGTATTTTGACACTCAAAGCCTTCCCATATCCCTGACTTTTTGTCTTTATTTTGAGAGCTGGCATGAGGTATGAAAAAAACGCTGCTTCCAACAGTAGGTACTTTTTGATACTGGTAAGAGTGATGGTTTTTTTACAAAGTCCCTCTGGTTATCATCTGGCTCTTGCAACAGCTAGCTCATAACTAGGATTTGAGAAGTGATCTAGCTAAAGCTCACTACCTCTAAGTCTGGTTGTTTGGTATAAGGAAGCAGTTTGAGGAAAGATTAAAACTAATATTTGCTTTTTCATGAAAGACAGTTTAGGGCTTCATTGTAAAAGGCAGGAAATCTGAGAGTCATGTTTCTGATACCAGATTAACAGCAGAGACTGTGAATCATTTTATTTCAATTGCATGAGATCACAACATTGTGAATTGTGTTTTTGGGGGTAGCTTTTCTCAGTCAGTCATGTAAACATGGCAATTTCACCCCAAAATACCTCAGGTACAGCCAGGTACTTCTTTGAAATGTCTGTTAAATCAGATTATGGTAGGGCATTTAATCAGCTGTACGTCACATGTGGAACACATTACATCTGAACTTCTAAAATTTGCTTTACATTTGAGATGAAATTTGGCAGTCTTGTTTTGATTTATAAAGTCCCATTTAACTTTTGACTCATACTCTTCATAAAATCCTATTTAATATGTGATTGATTCAGCAAATGTACTCAGCCTGGGTACTTAAACAGTCAGTCCCTAAGGGCCCTTACTTTGGGGCTCAAGGTGGAAGACTTTTAGGGCCTTTATCTTCTGGAGGATATGCAGAGGATAGACTAAAAATTTGGATCTTCTAGATGTATTGAAAAGCCTGTGTATTTACTGAGGCTTCCCCAGAGGTAAAGTATGTGAAGTGTTGTGAGAGAAGCATAAAACTGATATTGTTTACATGATATCACTGTAGATTTTTAGTTTGTATGTACTTATTAATTTCATTTAATTGCATCCAGGCTTCCTGATACATACACACTATCACACAAAGTGAATTTACTCTTTTAATAAATTTACTCTTTTGATAAATTGTTAAAAGCATTTTTAAAAATGACACACAAACTTACCCAAATGAACTGGTGGCTAGATAGACTGAGACCAGACTATTTAAGTCCATCCTGAGACATGACCTGCCCATTTTTGCTTTCTACATCTAATGTCTTTAATAGTATTTACTATCTTTCTACCCACTGAAGAATTTTCAAACACTGAGTTCTTGCAAGCATACATCCAGGACTTTTGACTCACAAATTTCTTATCCAGCTTAATCAGGGTCTATGCAAAGATCCCTTGTTGTGTCCACAGAAAGCCTTTGACCACTTGAAAAGCCTTTTAAGAATAATTTGTGAAATTCTATTGTCAGTATGGATGTAATTTTCAAATTACATTTCTAAGGATGTAATTCTCCTGCAGAAATTAAGAAGTCATGCCTACTTAAAATTCTAAATTCCAAGGGGAAAAAACAACTTTCCAAAACTTTCCAAAATGTAAATAAATAAATAAGTAATCACAAACAGAGAAAATACAATCAGTAACAGAGCAAAAAAACTATTGCATCTGAGATTTGACTTCTTTTTCACAAGAAGCAATTGCTGCCAATTGAGAGATGAGATTTTATAATAATTGGAAACATGATTTTTAACTTGGTAGAAACTGATGTACTATATTTTCAGGGTTTTGGGGGAGAAAAAGGAACTCTTTTTAAAGTTAGACATCATAAAATACATTATTTGATCAAGCTTAAAATGATATATTTTCTGCTTTTTAAGTTAAAGTTACTACATATGTGCTATTTTGTTTTAAATTTACAGAAGGAATTTTCTCTGTATATGTATGCACGTATATATACATACACGTGTATGTCTCCTCTGCTAGCGTAACAAAGTAAAAAGGTGCGGGGGGGGGGGACTTCACAGCAGAGCAATGTGTAACAGCTGCCTTCCATTCTCTCAAAAAAGATATAAAGGATTGTTTTTCCTTTTACAGTGATCCCTTAAGTCATGGCAACCTTCTCCAGTTGCCATTAATTCGACACCCTGACAACTTAAAGACAACGGCAGCACATCAGATCTAAAAGGAATTGTGTCTAATTTTCTCTGCTAATGCATTGTATCTGCAGAACTGATACTAAAGGTAATTCTGCACATCATGTCTCGAAACCAGATACCAGGAGGGAATGATGAACAAATTGAAACCTCTTGTGGGAAAGAATTTGACCAAATCCTAGCATTCCGTAGACCATTCACATGAAATTGATAAGACTATTGTAAATCACTCCAGTGACTTCGAAGAGATGAAAGATAGAGTCCTGCAATAGTAAATAAGCAATAGGAAAGAAGACATTTTATGGGAAAAAACGAAGTTAATATTTGTGTTGTTCAGGGAAGATCACAAATTACAAAACTGTGTTCTAAATTAATATAGGCTAATAGTTTTCACAGCTGTTTCTTCCTCTTTAGCTTTATTTTAAACTTTGAAATTTCTGCAAACATGAATTATAAAGAAGGCTAAAAGTCATACTTTGTGTTCAGCATTGTCTTTTTTATCCAATTATGCCACTCTCTACATTCCCATATGAGAAGGGAAATGGCTTTTTCTTTTTTATTACAGAACACAGAAAAGTATTTATAGCCTCAGTCTTGTCTCAGAAGTGAAATACAGATGAGACATCCTGAAATAAATACCACTGTGATGGCCTTTTCTGCTCTGCCTACTTTTAATCTCTTTGTAGCTTTTCAGCATAATTAAGAACAGTAGCTGTTAATTGTTTCACAGGCTGGATCCAGAAGCCAAGAGAGTGCAGAATGATTTGAGGCACACCCTGCACCAGGAGCAAGGTAGTCTAAAATCATTTCATCATTAATCTAGAGGAAAGTGGGGAAGGGGCTAAAATGATGGCACTGCTGTTCATCCGACACCCTAGACCATCATGTTACAAGTCTTCAGAAATAGATTTTGTGGGCTCTAAGTTCAGAATTTAACTGAAGAAGGACTTTATGTCATCAAGAATCTCAGTTTATGTGTTTGGAGTGGCTTGGTTTGTTTTCATTCTGAGTGGATAAGTAATGCAAAAAAAGATATAAGGAATGTAATATTGGCATTCTGCATATTTAAAATAATTTCAGTGCTCTCAATAAAAGATTTCCCAGAAATTTACATTAAGTATTATAAAGCTTTCACTTAAAACATGTAGATTCTTAAAGTGCAAATTAATTTAGGGATTTGCTGGGCTTAAAGTAAACCAGTGGTATGCAAGATTCTAGTATAGTTCAATTGGCATACACATAAGACTGTTTATTAAACAGCCAGAAAAGGAACAAGTGGCAAGTACAGCCAGGTACCTCTAACAATCACTTTCCTCCTCTGAAAACAATGAACTAAGTTTTCTTTGGTAAAAAATGAGCTTTTTTGTTTTAAATAAGAATCACTCATTTTTAGTGTCATAATTCTTTTTTAATACATACAAGTGAAGACACATTCTGTAATTTAGCACCATATTTAGCACACTGTGTAGCATACTACTGAAAAAACCCACAAAATTACTTGTAGCCTAATGATAACTTTTACCTGGGTCATGCTTACAGTAATACATAATTTCTCTTAAGTGGTTATGTTTTCCTGTAGGGGAAAAAAAGTTATTTCTAATTGAAACTAGTAAAATATATGTCTCAACTAATTTCTGGAATTCAGAAACACATATTTACATTGCAAAAGTTTACTTAGATGAGTCCATCTTAGATATCTTTGTTGCATGTTTTCATATCAGTAAATCACATTTCACAGTGGTTTTCAGTAATATTTCTCAAAATTCCTCATGTGATTTCCCATGAAAAGGGAGGATCTAATTGGATTTTTAATCCTTAGCTAATCAAGTAACACATTGCATATACTGTTTTAGGTAGAAACTGAGAAGTTCTTTCCACTGCCCTATTATAACAAGGCAAGTTTGGATGTAACTTGAAGCAGGAGAAAAATAACAAGGTAAAGTCCCAATACTGTATAGATGTTACATGAAAACAATACTCTCCTTTCTTTAAACTGCAGCCAGTGCATAGCCTTTGATGAAGCTCTGGAATAATGGAGTGCCATGGGCTATTTTCTTCTGGTTTCTATAGCTCAATACAGGGCTTGTCTCTTCTGTTTGTTTTCAGCTAATTGCCTCAAGATCTAATAAGTTAGTGATGATGTATGCTGAGCACCAGTGACCCCTTGCCAAAAGAAATATTATGTCGCACCAAAGTTTAAGGAGCTAGGTTTTTATCAGCCAAATATCTTTTCCCTGAAAGGCTCTAATTTCCACTGTGTAGGTTGTAAGTGGCGTCCATGATTGCATTGGTTTTTTTTAGATGGCTAAGACAGAAATAATACTTGAGGGGAAAAGCCACTGTGGAGGCCAAATGCTAACCTACATGTGGGCTCTTACTTATTGCTGTATGACTTGGGTATTTGTTATTGAATATTGTAATTCAGCATACATCAAGGGAAAAAAAAACACTTAAGAAATTACCAATGTAAGAGAACATTCAACTTAAATTAGATATTTACTCAGGGTTTTCTCTTTGCACATAATTTTAGTGACCTTATTCAAAATGTTACTTATTTTCCTATTCTTACAGCAAAGATGTCCAGGAAAACCAAAGACATTAGCAGCTACTACTAATTATATTGAAAGTTAACTTCTAGAGATAATTAATAAAATATTGTTTAGGTACCTTTTGATATATATAAATGCATTGAATAAAATTATTTGGATTTCAAGTTAAAATTATTTTTCCTTTTTGAAAATCAAGACATTGTTCTTGCAAAGTTGAGGTATATCGGAAGAAAAAACTTTCAAGGAACGTTCCTGCTACTCTTCAACTTTTATTTTAATGGAAGCAACACCCTGCTGGCAAGTAACTCTTTCCCCTTGTCAACAGGAGACACTGAAAGCAGGTTGTGCCTTTATCTCAGGGTGATGCTAAGGAATACTTGCTGGGTTGATCCAACAGTTATTTCACCATTTTTCCTCCACTGCTTGCTTGTACACACTCTGCTGCCCCATCCTTTGCACTCTGATGTTTGTGCAACTATGGAGTTCACTGATTTCACTTCCTGACAGAGGACTAACTCCCCAAGGAAAGAAAAAAGACTTATATTTTCTACCATGTTGGACAGCTGACTCTGCAACTCACCAGAAGGAAAGACATTGAAGATGGAAGAAGGAGTAGGCATATTTTTTAAGTTTCAAAATGCTGTGGAGCTGCACCCATACAAATCTTCATTGCTTTAGTTCTACCATCTGCACTCCCCAATACACCATGCCTGGAACATTGGCCCTGGTGCACTGGCATTGGACCTGGTTTGGTCCAGTGGTGCCCTGTCTTAGAGAACTGATCTCTGTAAATCTCAGGAAAAAGAAGATTTCTCATTAATGTTTTTTTCACACAGTATGACATATGGGATGTGATCCCAGTTCTTTCCTGGAAATGAAGAGATATGATCTTCTATTTTTCAATACTCAGGTGAATGCACAGACAGGCTGCAAAGCATAACAACATGAGCAGATCACACCTCCTTTCCCACATTTCATAGGAATGGTGAAATGTGCACTGCATCAGAGGCTGGAAGCCAAATCTGAAATTGTTGTGCCTCAGAATTGTGATTTCGCTATTTCTGATAACTGAAATTTTCTGTTACCCCGCAGCTCATGGTATGCAGCACAAAGAAGCAAAACCACAGCTTCTGCACATAAATCATAGGCTTTGGTGCAGACAACCCACAAGAGAAGGAAGAAATGAAACACAGGTGCCCTACATCCTGTGTGTATGCTCTGATCACAGAGCTGTTGGATAACAGGCGTTGATTGCTATTTGTTGCATTTGTGCCCCTTTGCAGTGGGCCAAACCATCACATGTTCCAGAAAAATGTCTGCCACTCTGGATGCAGTAGAGGGAGGAAATATGAACCTGAAAGCTCTCCAGTATTACCTGAGTGCCTAAACTGCCAGGGAATCCCTCGAGAAGGGGCAGTTCTTGCAGGGCTCAGGGACAGGCAGTTCGACGTGGAGGCAGCTGAACTCATAAGAAAAAACAAACCTATGGATTTTGGATGGTTCTGGGGTCAGGTGGCAAATGAGAAGGAATGTTGTGACTTGATATGTTGGATTTAAGCGAGAAGATTTTTAAGTCTTATGCCTTTCAGAGCATAGTCAGATGCTGCAGTGTCAGGAGAGAGGTCCAAGAAAAATAATAAACCAAGACATTTAAATTCTAGGTGAGCTGCTAGCAAAACAAAAGCAAAAAAAAAAGGCAATATTTTATTTAAATTTGTGACTATACCAGATAGTATCAAGAGTTCTTATCTAATTTTAAATGGGAAGTAGGGAAACTTCTGGGATTTATGAATTAATATCAGGAAATTGGTTGAAACTAATGAAAAGTAATGAATAATGTATAATGAAACAACTGAGTGGCCATGACATGATAGTAACAAAGGCAAATTTGCGCACATCACAATTCTCTGCTTTACAAGGAAATAACAGAAATATATTAACTTGCACATTCAAAATACCTAACATTGCTTTTGTATGATATTTAAGGCGTCATGATTTGAGAGGTCACATTCCGCTTTTGGTTTGAAAATAGCTAAAAGTCAGTATCTAGGTATAATGGCATTTTTTGATAGAGACTAGTACATTAACAACTAGGTATCTCACACTTCCTTAACCAACAGCATTTAATATCATTGGGAAAAGAAAGCACAATAACTTGAGGGAGCTTTCATCTGCCACAATATTTTTAATCTCATTATATGCTGTGATCATTCCTAATATATATATATAATATATATATATATATGTACAAACACAACTACACAACTTTCCGTAGAAAGGGTTAAGAAATGACAAGCCAACATTTGCAAATGCCAGTGCTCTTTATACTGGTCAAAATTAGAGAAGACTTTGAGGAGCTTCACAGGGACTTATTGAAGCAAGTTAAGTAGGCAGTTTGATGGTAGTTAAGAGCCAGTGTCTTCCTAATGAAAAGAAATATACTCTGGAGAGAATAATGTAAAGTCAATGAGATTGATGCATGTGCTTAACTTAAGTGCATATTTGACTGCCTTGCTGAATAAGGATGGCATTACATTCTTATAGTTAATTCGCAGCTGTACTCACTGAATCCTGAAATCTTAATGACTCTTAACTATTAAAACTGTTCTCCATTTAGAATAACACTGTATTTTTCCCCCCTTTTTAGGATATTATGACAGGAAAAAGATTAATCTAATTAACAAAATATTGTGTAACCACAGAAATGTTTTTAAATAAGAAATTACTATTTTAAAAAATTACATTTTGAAATTTTATCAGCTATTAGCTGCACTGGAAGGCCTAGAGGAATCTCCCCAAAACAGTATAACTGATTCCAGGGTAAAAAATAAAATCCACCAAAATGTCCAATTTTCTAGAGAGCACACTATATACATTTATTTTTTCTGACATATTATTCCCCCTTGTTTTGGATTAAATGCCCAATATAGCATTTATTTCTTCCATTATTTTATGATAGTGCTAAATATGTATTGTTCCATACTTGAGAACAAGTTGGCAATACAATATACTACCATGAAAGAAATAAAAAATATGTTGCATGCATGAGTCTTGATTATTTGAAACATTGTTTTGTGTAATGTGATTTAACCCCTTTTCTGATTGAGATCATGTTTGCTATTCCCTTTGTTTAAAATATGTCTACGAATTCTATTTCTACTGCAAAAATAAATGATGAATTATTTATATATACCAATTATTTATTATCATTTATGCAAAGCTTGTCATATTATGCATGCATAAGGGGATTAAATCACTGTTAACCCATAATGCCTTTAGGGGCATTATATGATAGGCAAAAGGTTGCTTATGTTTACTATTGTAGATAAACATATACATTAAGAACATATATATTGTTTATACAAATTGCCAAGTTGAATATCAGTTCTGTTAGGAAAATGAAGTGTTTATTGAGCTATTTGGTTTCTAAGTAATGATCAACTAATCTATTTAATACACTATACTTTCTCTAGCTTGGAAATATGAGCTTTTTTCAACTAATGATACTCAAGTTGAATTTAGTTCAAACCTGTTTAATGGAACTAGTGTAAGAATGCACTCAAATCTTTTCTTTTCTTTCACTGTTCCTCCTGAGGCAGTCCCTTCATCAGCTAATGATGCATTATTACACTTTACTGTTAAAATAAGTCGGTACAATCTACAAAATGTTAAAAGAGTATGTTTTTCTATTATTCCCTATTATCACTATGAAATATAAGGCAAATCCCTAAACAGATGGAAAGACTGGATGGTCTTGCTTTAAGCAAGTACAAAATGGAAGCACATTTTTGCAGTGTATGGTCCAAACTTTTGTTCAATAGTACATAAATAAAAGCTTCTAATGCTTTGACATTACACTGTAAAAAAAATAACATATTTGTACATTTGCATAGAAATATTTTTTTCAACTTTAATAACCAAACAGATGCAAGTCCCTGATCAAGGTATTCTTGCTCTCATCTTTTCTTCTCCCTGTTTAGCAAGCAACATGTTGGTTCCTTTACCTATCCCAGTTCAACTCCCAGAGCAACTTAATTTGTTTCTGTTCAGTCTGGAGCCTACAAGTCCTGAGGATCTGTTGTTTTAGCTGCTGTGGCTCTTTAAAGCCTCCCCTAAGTAGCCAGCACAAACACACAGCAGCATATCTCGGAATTGAGAAAATAACGAGTCCTGTGGCAACAGAGCTGAGGCCAGGTGTTAACTGATCCCGACCAACTCATCTGAGAGAGAACCTGTAACTGTTATCGTAAGCAGATTAGGAAAAGGTCAGGTCAGATAAGCAACATCTTTTCCTAATTTCGACAGACAGTGACGAAATCAAAGGTTGCCATTGTCCTCAGCAGAGTTTCTAACTGAACACTGCAGGCTTGATTCATTAAAAACTTTGTATATCCTTAGATCAAACTGGGAAGAAGTCTTCCAGAAAGTAAATTCTTGAGATTTAGCCATGCACACTTGCTACTGGTAACCTGTCCTGAAGCTTCACATAAGCCCTGGAGGTGATTTACATGCTACAAGCACTTTTAGGGATCCAGTGGCTTCAGCCCTGAATCCAAACCAAGCACTTTATGAAACTCAGCCCTACAAGCAGCCTCTTTTTCACATGGCAGATTAGTGCTATTAAATCCTAACTTGCACTAAATGCAAGCGCAGCCTTGTTTTAGCCAGCTGCACTGAAGTAACATACTTTAAGGCTCTCCCCTTGTTTAGGCTGATTTGATATCAGAACAATGTGCTGGTTTATACTGACTTATTCTGATTTAAACCAATACAAGCGAGATCAAAATCAAGTCCACTGACTGTAAAAATCCAAAGAATGTATTAAAAGAAAATGTAGTTTGAGGGCAAGTAAAATCTCTAGCTTGTTTTTTTAATTAATATTTTCTTTTGTGACATAGCCCCAGGCATCCAAATATATATTCTTCTAATCCCACTTGACCTCAACACAAATGTTTATGCCAAGGGTGTTCTCATGTTCCCAAGACTGGGGTTTAGGATAATGGATTCTACCAAAGGGCATTCTACATTTTCCTTCTTTCATTTTCAACCACCTTTCCATCCCCATTTTAATCCAGATTCTCCTCTCTTCCACAGACTTGGTCCTGCATAATATTCCTACAGATGCCAGACTAAGGGCCATGCCTACTACAATCAGTGCTAATAAATTCCTTTTACCTCCAGCTACTGGGCTGAAGTACAAGAGGTTCTGTTTCTCTGTATACATCTGGGTTCTGTGTATATATTCCTGCTACTTTATTTCTGTTGAATTTTTGGTCCACAAAATCAAATTCATTACTTAATTCAGAAAGAGTAAGAAAAAAATATTTAAAATTCATTTGCTGACTGAAATAGCAGATTTTGAAAGAGGGAACCTTCTCAATTCTTTTTCTTTCAGCTTATGGTACAAATTTTGTAGAAGACAAATCTGAAGTAACTCTGATGTCAGAACAGTAACACTGATGAGCAGACTAGAATTTCATTTTGTGTTAATAGAGTCAGAAAAGAGCGTATGAGATTTCTGTGGACAATTCCAATTAATTCTTTGTCTGTAAGAAATGCAGATACATACTGAAATTACATTTATAAAATTAGTCAAAAAACATACAAAAATATTGTCACTCATATTTATTAACCTAAATAGGCTTTCTTTGAAAATTTGACTTATGAAAATTTGGAACAAAAAATGAAGCTGAAACTTCTGCAAGCACTTTGAAATGTTCCCATTGTTATACAATAAAAGCAATGCCATATTTTAGTAATATTACTACTAATTGCTTAACTTTAGTTTGAGATGCAAAATCCTTTCTGGTGCACCATTTTTTACTGTTCAAAAAAGCCAAATAAGACCACAGTAAAGTGTATTGCTCCAAAGCATAAAGCTTAAAAGCATTTTAACCTTTACTTAAAAGTCCCTGTTAACTTTTTATGCCAATGTTTACATTTAAAATTTGTTTTGTTAACACTTGTGATGAAATGGCATTCACAAAATGACATTCACAAAATAACATAACACAGACTATTTTTAAGAAAGAATTTCGGTGGTAAAAGGGAAAGATAAAAAGCCAATAAATGTAAAAATTAAGTTTTGTCAAGTACTTAGAGGAAGAATTTACTATTTTATCACCTTTCTATTACTTTTCTTTTAATCATATTTCTTTAATATAATTTTTATGAGACATTTAGCATCAGTATAACCAAAGTTTTTATATTTATTTGCTTTAAAAAGAAATACCAGCTAATCAACACTATAGATCCAGAATATGATTGTGGTTTGTTATGATAGCTTACCTTCATGACAGCAAGATATTTCAGGAACTGTAGGAGGATTAATTTAGGAGGGTCACTTCTAACCCTCTTACTAATCCTTCTAACTGTAGGAGGGTTAATTCTACTTTGCAGAAAAATATTAGTGGCAAATTCAACAAATAACTGCAATATCTGCAAACAACTACAATAACTGCAAATAAAAAATAATAAATTCAACACCTGAAAAGAAGGTAAGGAATCAAAAAAACGAAAGTCAAAGTACAATTCACTGAGTCAGCAATTACTTCTGTAATTTCTTTAAGTTATCCTTACTTGGGATTTCTGGTAGTGGAGTCTACAGAGAAAGCTACTGAACTTCACATTATTTGAGCTTGGGGTATTGCTGTTTCTAACCTGCTTTTCTAAAATGGATTGCTAATAGGCACTTATCAGAAGTAGCTCCTGGACGTTTTGCCCTGAACAAGGTAAAACGTCTAAATATTGTATTTGGATTCATCATTACACTGTAATTCTTAAGAATAAACACCACAAGGTTTTGACAGTGGACTATGGGGGAGAAATAACTTTAAAACTGTTGCAAAATACAAACAGGTTGTAGTATGTAAAACACAATTCCCCATGTAGTCATATACACATACGCTGATATTCATTCCCTGAATCCTAAAGTCATTTAAAAGGATAATTAGTGTGTAGTGCCTGAATTGGTTCCTCAGAGGGTTAGTGTCCACCCTGTTTGTCACTGTTTCTTGCCTAATCCTGCCTAATGAGGGTTTATGTTAACATGGCTAAGCACTTGCAGATATGCACTACCAAGCTAGCTAAGCTTAGAGAAGACATGCTGTTCAAATGTCACTGCCTTTGGCTATCATGCTATAAGATACTGATTATTGCTTATTATGTTTTTTTATTCAAAAAGCTGCCATTTGTACTTGTTTGTAGGCCCTTGTTCTTACACAGCTAATAAGTAATGTCTGTGTTTTTCCTAGAGTTACACTTTTTAATTTCCTTATTCTTTCTTTTGTTAAGAACTCTCTCAGTGGGATGAAATACTTTTGAATTATTGCTTTAATGCATTCAGAGTAACTTAAGTGAAACTACACTGAAAATCACCCTAACAGCAAATGTGCATATATTACACATATGTTGGAGAGCTGAGTTGTGTTTAGGTCTTTCTTTTTGGTTTGCTTTCTTTTTAATCATCTTGCTGTCACCGCATGTGAGTATTTCAATATAAAATATTAGTTCTGTTTTTTCAGGTCTGGGTTAGTGATTTTCATTTCAAAGAAAAAATTATTTCTTTTTTACTGTTTTTTTCCTGTTTTAGAGGCCACCAGACACTGTAGAGCATTAAACATCACAATCAGATCTTTTCTCTCTGGCTAGTTGTGATTATCCTTTGCAGTTAGGAAGGCATCCTACTAGAGTCTGAAACGAGAGGTCAGTCTTCAGATCTGAGATTTGCTTCGAGTCTTTTTTTTTTCATTTGAGAAAGGTGAAGATTCACTCCTGTTATAATTGCCTACATTAGCTGCTTCTACCCTGCTGCTAGAAAGCAGTCTCAGGAGTGCACCCGAGCAGCTGACTCGCATGTTCTCTCCCTTGCACACCAGTGCCTGTCAGGTTGCCTAGGGCCAGCCTGCAGGCAGCCCATGAGCAGCCTGTTTGGGCACGTCTGGAGCCGCGCTCGGCTACCAGGCACACCGAGCACGAAGGTCCTGACCACTGCCTCCCCTCAAAAGGCAGCACAGAGATATCAGGGAGGTCCCTGTCACCAGTTCAACACCAGGCAGGTGTCCTGGCGTGGCTGATGGGTAACCCTTGCCTTCCAAAAGGGGAATCCTCCTTCCTGCTGGATTGCCCTGCCCAGGAATGAGCACAGCTCATGCAAGGGGCATCCACCTGGAGTGCCATCACTGGGGGCAAAGCAAATGATGGCATGAGGCAACAGCACCAGAACCCCCAGACCTTTTCCCTGCCTGTGACTGGGTCTGGCTTCCTCTTTCTCAGTTTCTCCTGTTCCTTGCCTTAACATCCTGAACAGTTCTATTTACTGTCAGTAAAGCAGATATCATTGTGATTCACCGAATTCGCAGTGCATGGTTTGTACATATGTGCTTAAGTCAAGCCCATAATCCCAAAATAAATTAGCCTGAGTGCTTACATTTTCAACCAGCTAAGTCTTTGGGTGCAGCACTGCTTTACAGTGTAATATAGATAAAACATATCTATACCTCAGATTTTAATAGGGAAACTTGAGAAACTCTACAGTTTCTCGCTTCTCTGCAGAGTAGCATTGTTGTGGCTGAGGTAAACAGTTGTACATGCCAACATTTTGCTTGTATCATGTCTTAAAAGTTGGTGTGGTAGCAGTATCCAACTAAAATTCAGCCAAGGCATGCAGCAAATCTTTCCGAATATTCCTGTTCCCTCCCAAAAATGCGTTAAAAACAAAATAAAAGAGGAAACATCAAAGAGAGATCACTGATGTATTTTCTATTCTAAAACACACTAGTTTTATAAGACTCAACTAAAAAGTGGGAAATATCAGTATAACTCACCAGATAATGACAATTTCCATTTCTCTATGACAATATTTTTCCTTGGCTACACTACATTCATTAAACTTGATGTTGTTTGGAGACCTGCTTGTAAAGAATTCCAGACAAAACTCCTTAAGTAATTTTTGTGGGTTGGTTTTTTGTTTGTTTATTTGTTTTGTTATTATTTGAGTTTGGGTTTGTTTGTTTGTTTTCCTAGAGGAAGAAATATTCTTAGACAATTAGTCTAAACAGAAACTCATGTTAGAATGATCCTACAGAATAATAACTATCTCATACTAAAGCTGACATCCCTATAATTGCTACAGTAAAGAATTTCACCTTTGTAACTTTTAACAAGACAATAAAAATGATCCTGGTGCCTTTCATGTTGTGTCTGTTGGTGACCATGGCAGCATCCTGTTTCTGCTAATGGCTTGGGGATGCTCAGAAAAAGAAATGAGCCAGCTCTGAGATAACTTCTATCTATGGTGGCACTCATCCTCGGGAAACCAGTGGTTTGCTGATCTAGACCTGTTAATGCAACATGTTTACAAGTCCTTCAGTCTGCTATTTGGAATAAATGCACCCTATCTCAATATTTTAATACTTCTTGCTTCTTTAGGATTGGTATTGTGGCAAAAAAAAAAACAAAAAGATTGCATTCAGAATAAGACCTGAAAACTTTTCACTGCCACAAAATTTCTAGTTCTCTCTCACCCCAAAATATTTCAATGCAAGCTGAAATATTATTTTACAGTATAATATATAATATTTTAGGATGCTAGCATTGTATGTGAAAAATAGAGTTGCTTGCCTTACCAGATGGGTGTGGGGGTGAGGAGGTTGCAAGACGTTGAAACACTTCTGGTACTCTCAGCTTTCACCTCTTCTTCAAACTGGAAGATTATTTTTAAGGAGTGAGACTGTTCTTCTTTTGGCTATTATCTGGAAACTGATGCCTTCAGCAATGATTTCTACAGCTGTTTCCTAAATTGTGCATCTCAATGTAAGGGAGGAAATAACTGGCTATACATAAGGATGGAAATCTATTGAGAAAATTTCCCAAGAATACGCCTCTGCAGACTACATATTAACCACTGAACATTTGGGTTTTTTTCAGAAGATAACTACCATGTTCCCAGTTCCTAGAGTGTTACACCTACTAGATGGAATATAACTTCCTCAGCTGCCAGACCACATCTCTGCTAGACAAAAGTAAGAGTCCCATTGAGCTTTCTTGGGCTAGAAGCCACAAAAGCTATTTTCTGCTGTATCAGTCCTTCAGTGACTTGTAATTACTGAAAGCTGAATCCAGTCCATTTTTAATTTATTTAAATCACTTAATTTCATTATATCATAGACAAATTACAGGAACTGTTACTGTTTTGGCCACACAAAACTGTCTGTGGCCAAGATGTGCAATGCTTCTCCAATTTGTCTCCCAGGGAATTTAATTAATTGTGAAGTGGGCAATATGGCAAACACTGGAATTTGTATTATCATTAGCTCAGTAAAAGGTTCAAATTCTGCTCTGCTCATCCTGACCAGAAAGGACCAGAAGGCTGTTGCAGAACAAAGGTACAAACTCTTTTGCAGCTGCTCCCTCTGCATTAGTGAAATTCACAGTTCTGATTTCTAGTACATAAGGCCATTTATCAGTAAAATGTGCACCAGGATTGATCCACTGGTTCCAGTTACCCTTCCAAGCACCCCAAATATAAAAGCAGTTGATTTTTGCTGTCCCACAATGTCCCCAGCAAATCAATTTATTCCTTCATCTTGCCACACAAAGAAGTCCCATTGGGACTTCAGAGGATAAGGAGGAGAAAAAAAGAGAAAGGGCAAAAGAGGGACATACTATAATCACAAGAGGTAACCTTGGACTGTTAGAGATTATTTTAAAGCCATGATTTTTGAGCGAAAATCTATCTTTACAATGAACACTTCACACAGTAATTGACAAATTTAGCAGCAATTTCACACAGTTCTAGTCATCAGTCATTTGAAATGTACAACTACAGTATTCTACTGCTAATGAGTTTTAAGTGCATAATAAGTCAATTTGATTGACAGGCCTTGACCAATAATAAAGTCAATTTTTACAGTTGAAATAAATGTTTCTACCATTGTATACATTCATTAATTTCAGCAGTAGAAAAAGAATCATGTTTTAGCACCATGATAGTTACAAAACAAATATGCTATCACTTTGAGGCAAATGCTCTTGAAATAAGCTTTTAAATTGTTCTCTTTAGTAAGTGGACATATGAATTTAAACCAGTCAAGACAAACAGGTTTATGCAATCAACTAAAAACTCAGGCATCTACCTACCAGGTTTGCATGTGCTGCTTACATAGATTGTGTTCACAAATGAGTTTAGCAACTTATCTAAGAGTACAGATGAAGATTGAAGGCTGGATTGAAGTCTCTTTAAAACGTCACCCTGAAAGTGATATATTTAATAAACCTGAATTTCCTGGGGAAGATGAAGTATGGCAACTATATCATGCATTCCAGTTACTTCCATGGTAGGATTCTTAGTAGCACACAGTAAGGACTGAAAACCAGATTGCTTTAGCTAGTAATTTAGCTAGTAATCTGACATTTTAAGCAAACAATATTGCTACTACACACGTTCTCTTGACTGCTAGATAGAGAATAGTTAGTGAGAGCAAAACAGAGAAAGCCAGAGGAAAAAAAGTCCAGTAGTGTTATCAACTTTAATGTGATGAAGCAATTTCTCAAGGCCTGAGTTTGGATTTCTTCTTTACTACTTTTCACAAAAAAACCCCAAAAATTAAACCCACCCAAACAAACAAACAAACAAAAAAACCAAAACCCCTCCCCCAAAAAAACTCCTCCCAAAAAAACAGGAAACGCATTTTCAAGATATGTTAAACACATAATAAAAGAAAGCAGATATGTTAAATTAAGATGTCTGACCAAGAAAGTCAATGACATGACTTATAGATCCTAAAGATCTATAAGTACATGGAAACTCTTGCTATAGTTATCTTTTTGGAGGTAATTGGAAAATGTACAATGAAACACATTTTGCTGGGACACTAAGGCACTTTAGTCCCAACACTGTTTCCAATTTTCCTTTAAGGAACACACAAACAGCTTACTTTGGTTCAACTTCACTGGAGATGAATTAAAATATAGTTTAACACCAGTATTTTATTTTGAATCTTTCTCCTTGAGGACTGTATACCTGATCTGGTTAGCAGGTTTCAAACAGGAAGATTCACAAAACTCTGACCTTACATAAAGGACATGAACACATGAATAATGCAATGATAAATTTCAGTGTAATGCAGAAGTAAATTTCACTCAGCAAAAATGGTGTGAATACTTAGGAGTTACTATTTAGTTGCCATTTGCCAAATAATTCTTCCAGGTTCTAAGTTTTCATGGTAAGACATTCTCTTCAACAATTTGCCACTTGTGATGAGCAATTCTTTACCACATCATTATTTTATGCAGTTCACCACAGAGTTTTTACAGATTAAAAATCATGTGAAGGGGATGGAACTAAGAGAGCACGAAAGTATTGCAAAGCAGGAAAAAATATTTTGTACTTTGTGTTTAAGTCAAAGCATCATGTCTTAAAATACAGCGAAGAGGGGTCCTGAATCATTGCTATAGAAGATCAGGATATTTTCTTCACAGTACTTTTACGAGAAATCCATAGTAAGGGGAAACAAATGTTTCAGCATTTTGTGTTTGTGACCACAGATTCTGTGTTCAGAGTGAGGTTTTCCAAAGCAGAAAGAAGATTCATATTCCTGTCTCTTACCAGAAGGATGTTTGGCTGTCCAATAAACATGCTCAAATTCATCATTCTAAGCTGATGAGTGCTGTGACCATAAAGTTCAGGACAGAAATATATGTGCCTATGTATGCATGGTTCCTAAATAAAAGAAGCAAACTAATATAAAGTATTTCTAATTTTCAAGTATATTAAATGGAAGCAACAATGCCTGCTTTGAAGTGGGAAAATCTAATAAAATATACACTCAGAATGTATTATAGATACTCAGTGTGTATTTAAAAATGCATGTGTCAGGTATTAAGTTACATACTTCAGTGCACACAATAAAGTTTACAAATTTTAGGTTTTATTGAGAATATGTGGGCTTCTACTGCTATTATATTGCGACATTTTTCACTGAAAGACCTCATTGTCAGAGAAAACATAAGTGTAATCTTTCTGCACCTCATCAACATTGTCTTTTAGCCATTCTCCAGAGTGAAAATTGATTGGGCAAGAGGTCAATTCACTTTCAGTTCCCATTCGATGCTGGGACACTTAGCTAACTGCAACCAATTAAATTATATTTTCTGTGAGAAATTTTTTTTTACAGGAACCCTTTCCAACTACTGAATTGTGGCTTACTAATTTCATGTTAAATTCTGAAAGCCCATCAGACAGCAGAATTCTGTTAATTTTAATCTGAAAACCCAAAGACTTTGTTTCACAGAATAAATAATATAAAATAAAAAATAAAAATGTTATTTCTTACTATGATACCTGACTACATAAAATAAACCTGGAAATCTAAGAAGAAATTACAATCTAAACCACTTAATCTCAGCTGACCATGTTGAAATCAGTGTGGGATGGAATCACAGGCCTTGAAATAAGTCTTGCAGTGAAGTACTTACAGATCAGAATCTGTTTGAGTAGCCCACACTTAAGAACAGAGCTAATCCTTGGCTGCAAGCATCTGTACAAGGAGAAGATATCTGATATTACAAGTTCTTTGGTTAAATGGTGCCCTCTTAAGAATATAACGTAAGAAAAAAAAAAAAAAACAAAACCAAAAAAAATTAAAAGGAAATAGTCAAATTTATAAAAATGTGAGCAACTGCAACAAGAACGACTTGCCAGGATGTGAAGATGTTTCTCCACCTCCTAAAGAGGAGGGGCTATAATCGCCAGCAAGTCACAAGTCTCATGGCAGAGCCTGGGCAGATGTGGCACAGATCCCAACCTCAGCCTCAGCAATCCCTGTTCACCTTCCAGCCATCGGTGATGTTACCTGGCTGTCTCTGTGCCTGACTGGAAAGTTCCCTGGGAGAAGCGCCCAGAAATTGCCCCATCGGAGAGGGAGGAGTGTGTGTGTAGCCATGGTGTGACAGAGACCAGAGAGCAGCAGCTGCCCTGTGCCACCACACAAGTGTGCGGGGACTTTGCTGGGTCCCATGCCCTGACAGCACACACCCTCCTCCTAAAGAGGGGCAATGCCTGTACCACCCTTTCTGTATATTCCTTAGAGGCTGAAGTTCTGAGACTCAGTCAGTATCCTCCATCTGAAAAGATAAAGAGGCACAGCTCTCCTCTCCCGGGAGTCTGCATTAACCACAAGCCACACAGCTGGGAAAGGAGGGGGCTGCTCCTGTTGAAACCCTATGTCAGCAGAGGAAAGAATGCAATATATCCAAGGAAGATGTAAGAGGGAGTGCAAGAGGGAACATGACTCTGTGGCCTAGTGCCTACAGCGCTCATCTGGGAGTGGGCAGACCTAGATTCCACTTCTCACTTCAAGAACAGCTTCTGTATTTTTATATTAAAGAGTTATTGGTTTTGGATACCCTGAGGCTGAGCTGATGAGGTAATTGAACCCAAATCTCACACATTCCAGGTGAGTATCTGAGACGGCAGTTATCACTTCTATAACACTTTGTTGTTTTGCTCATTGGTACTCAAAAAAAAAGACTTAAAAAAGAAAAGAAAAAAAAAGGTTTGTGACTCTGAAGGAGCAGACTTTGGCACTGACTGTTGTGAGGGAGCTCAGCTCCAGAACCTGTGGCTGCCTCCTCAACTCCTGAGATCAGGAGGCACAGCCAGCTTTCCTCCACAGAGCTGCACACACCACCTGCCTCCCTCCCTCAGACAGGGTGGTTGCACCCCAGATTCTTATTGGACAATCTCCTCAGCACATGCTGCCCCCAGAATTGTACCTTGGGGACTGTCTGGAAGAGTATCAGCTGACCTGGTCAAACTCATGCCAGGGCAAACTCAAAGGTGAACACTGCAGATGATGGCATGCCAATGCTCGACCCCATGCCCTGGTCTGATTTAGTTTGTCAGAGGAACTTTACTGACAAAACAGTAGCTAGGGGTAGCAGTGGAGCCAGAAAACCTAATCCAAATTCCCTGTTATCATTCAGGTGTGAGATACGTGCCTTTACGACTACTTTTACCAGATGCACTGGCAAGCCAGTGGTTAACCATACTGAGTTAGTTTTATTTCCAGTGGTTTTCATGCTCAATAAAATTTTCTTTTACACAAGAATGCTCTCTTTTTTTGGTTATTCCCATTCAAAATCATAAAACCAGCTATTTTTATAAAAGTAGTGAAAACACTCAAAATGTATGCACAGTAACCCACAATTCTCAGGTGGCAAAACTCAGTCAGGTTTCCACCTCACACAAATGGCTTTTGCAAGTGTCTCCTGATAATGGAGTCCTTGTGAGCTCTTACTGAACCTTTTTCTTATGATATAGAGTTGTTTTTCTAAGGCCTCTGTTATTATTCAGAAAAGAAAGGATGGAATCAAATGTTCAAGCTTACTTTAAAAATATGAGCAAATATTATGATAAATAAAGAAGGAATATTAAAGTTAAAATTATTCACAGCACTGAGGGGGCAATTTTCCTGTTAGCACTGAACACGTATTGGGAGTTTCATGTTGGCAGCCCACTGAGGGAAACTTAGCCAGCAATTACTTTATTTCCGTCTGGAAAGGGGAGGATTATGAGGCAGCAGTTGACTGGCAAAATATCTGTGAAAATCAAGGCTGGAACAGCTGATGTGAAATTAATAATTCTCAGCAATGCCTGAGAAAGCTAGCACATAGAGTATACAGTACTTATGAACAAATTTCATCTGGAAACAAAATCTTGTCATTCACTCTTAAAATGGCCTGAAATATCTTTCAGTATGTCTCTTTGGTGTTTTAGAATTTGCCTTCAAGTTAATTGACTAACTACCATGAAAAGGGCTAGCTAGATGTTTGACTGGTGTCTCCTAGAGCCTGCTGAACAGATGTACTGGAACAAGAAAAAAAAAATAGACACACACCAAGTCAAAGAATTTTAGACATAACAGAAAGCACCAAAAGTGGTTTCCAAGGAAAAAAGAAAAAAAATCCACTTTTTATTTTTATACATTGTGATACAAAGTATAGTGACACAGTGACATGCTTACATACTAGTTTTAGCTTGTAGGACTCCATTCTACTTCTTTCTGATTATAAATAATTTTCTCCCATTTTTGACCTTTCTTCACATAATTCTAAATCAATTTACTTCTCCAAGCAGGTATTCAGTTTTAACTGTGTAATGTCTACAGATCGTTCTGAGCAAAAGCATTACCCTGAAGAATTCCAGGAATTTAAAGGAACTCTTTGTGAATGATTTCTTTTTAAAAAGGCAATAGAAATGATAACTATTAAAATTAGATTAACCTTTTATTTTTTTCAGTATCTGTATTAATGCTGTATTACTTATAAGAAGCATTCAACATTTTTTAATCTCTTTACCAAATTTTCAGCCCTAAATTTGGAAAGCACTATCTTTATAAAACTAAGGTTGTTTTATTTATTTATTTTATTTATTTAAGGAGAAACACTTAGGGGTGAAAAAAAGTGTAAGAAATAGAACAGAAGAAGCAATATTTTTCTCACTCTTCTGATGTTTTTTGGATTTTTTGGGTTCTTTTTTGGGGGGTATTCTTTTATTTCTTTTGGTTAGCTGCTTGGTTAATTTTCTTTGTTGTTTATTTTTTCCTCTGGATTTGTCCATTTTGAACCTATTAATGATTTTTAGCATTCCTGGCATCCCATAACAATAAGCTGCTTGAGAAGAGAATAGCTGGCATGATCCTTGTCAGCAACTATTTATTATCAGCCTCAATATCCAAAAAGAATGGGGGAGGAAGATCCTATGGGCTGAGTCAGCGCATGGAAATCAAAGAATGAGGAAGGACTAGGTGGAAACAGTTATGACTCTCCTTGTAGCACTTTCACTCAGTGAAAGGGCTCAGTGGGGTTGATGGGACCCAATCTGCTTCTCCAGCTGCAGTCTGGACAGTTTTCCTGACAGCCCAGCCAGGTTTTCCCTACTCAGTCAAAAACATTTTCTAGGGAGACCCATCACACTTGATTCCCTCTAGCATTTGAGGGGAGCATTGAATCCTTGCTTGAGCTGGATAACCAGCACTCTTCTTTGTCTCTGCTTCCTTCTGACGAATCTGTTTTCCAGTCTCATAAATCTCCTACCGGTCTACTGTTGCCCTCCATGACAGTCCAACAGTAAATATCCTTTGCTTCAAGTGCATCTTGTTCTCTACTTGCCAGTAGTCCAAGCAATCCTCTCTTCCCATTAAGAGAGACTAGAAGGCAGTATTGGCTCATGGACATCCTGCCTACTCCTGAAGCTAATGACACCAGAACATTAATGGAAGGAATGAAAGGAAGCCCTGACAAGAACACATCTATAGCTTAGGAAATGGAGCTCCCGCCTCTCTGTATAATTGCTTTACAAATGCTCATGGTTCCTTCACAGTGAGATGGGAAGATAAATGAGGGAAGTAGATAAGTTCCATGAGTAATAGTAGACATCATTACGGCGGAGATTGATCTGCAAATTTTTTCCACCAATGCTAGGCAAACTCTCACCATTATAGGCCACCACATCATTCCAGAGAGACAAAAATTAACCTCATTTGGTTTCCTGAAAAATTCTATTTGCCATGACAATTGGAGGGTCATTCCACCTGTGTGTGAGAGCAGGAAATCAGGGGAAGAAAAAAGTAGGAAAGAAAATTTTTTAGTAGTAAAAATGTACTTTCAAGGTGCAAAAATCTCTATCTTGCAAAAATTCAATGAAGGCTTATAGTTGTAACAAACTTACATTGAAGGAGAGTAATAACATGAAATTCTGTAACCACAAGAATGTTGTGATCATGCTGCCTGTACGAAGCTCTCCTCTCTCAACATCCTTTTGTTGAACAAGCAGAAGTTCTGACAGGGATAGTCACACATACACATCCTCTTGTGCTGGCAGATGCTTTGATTTTATGAACTACCTACACACAAAATATCTCACAAATAATTTGCTTGTCTTGTATCTGAGTCAAGTGAGATGACCAAATGGTAAGAGAGGTCTTTGCCTGCTATGCTTAAGCTGTCAGGAGGAGTGATTAGCTCAGTCTTGTAACAACCATTTGAGTGCAGCCTCTAATCTCTGCCAAGACCAATAGTTCATGTTCTTTGTAAAAGGACATTCTGTAGTGACCCAAAGACCTGCAATGACAAAGAGTTTGTCTGGCTTCCATGTCAGGCCACTGATTTTTGTTATGCCTTTCACCACCAGATTAAAGACCTCATTTGTACCCATTCCTTGTTTCTCTTCATGAATGAAACATCGTCATCAAGTCATCTCTTAACCTTCTCTTTCATTACCAATAAAATTATTTTTGCAAGTCTTTTCTGAATCATCTCCAATTTCAATACTCTCCTAAAAAATGCCACTTTAGTGCAGTATGCAGGATTTTAATAGGAGGTTTAAGCAGTGTCAGGTGCAAACAATTTCTCATGCTACTTGCTCTTTACCTGTTTACATGGCCCATAACCACAGTAACCCTTTTTTTCCCAGGAATACACTGGAATCCACATTGAGTGACATCTATACTACAAATCTTTGCTGTAGGTCAGGATTGTTGCTTTCCAGTGCACAGTACCTATTTTTCTATGGAAGATCAACAGAAGCACAGCAGTGAATGGAGATGCATTGGAACCCTTTCTGATGAGGATAACTCTGCTTTTTTCTTTCCCAATCACCGTATTATTTTGTTTACTAAATTACTTTTTTTTAAAAAAAGTTGTGTTTTTCTTATAAAAAGTACTGAAAACTGCTAATTTGGTCCTAGGAATTCAAAGCTTTAGGTGCCCTCACTATAGCACAGTCAAAAAGAGGGTACATTTCAAGTGCCACAAGGGTGTGGGAACTCCAGGTATCCAAAAAATGCTTGTTCTTCCCCTTGCTAAATTATCCAGATCAAGGAACGCTAGATTTCAAAAAACCCAAAGTGAATGCCCCACCTATTTCTTTTTGGTGCAGAGAACATAAAGCAGGTTTCACAGCCCAGTCCTCCTCACTGCCAGCAGTGCAGCAGCTGGACTCAGAACAGCTGAGAAGTGAGATCATTGACTCACACTGTGTATGCTGCTGCTTGAAGGTGTTTGGTGGTCTTGAAGCTGTGAGTGAGGGTGAGGACTTGCACTGGGATGTGCTTCACAAAATACTGTCTGCTGATAAGAAATCTGTTGTACTGTAGATTGATTTGCTTTTCAGCAATTTTTTAATATTAAACATGAAATTTAGAGTTGAATTTAGGCATAAAGAGAGCTAAAGAATAAACTGCTATTTATGTTATATTTTTACTTCCTAAACAAATGTAGCAGATTTACTATTGATTTTGAAGAATACTTGGCTATTTTTATCAATTAGTTGCTCTTATCTCATGTAAGTTAACTGCCTGTAAGTGCACAGTTGTGCCCATTAGAAGCTTCATATGCGCGATCCATGGGCAACAAATAATGACAATGGCAACAAGCTTTGCTGCTCAGCTAGTCTCTAACTGCAGCAGGGAACTAAAAGACCATAAACATAAGGGACCTTCTGTGGCACTGCTAAGGATTTTGATTATATTTTTGGTGTCAGTAATAAAAGCAGGTTTTCCATTTACTTTGATTTGGACTGATCACACGGAATTTCAGAAAAAGAGTCAATAATGTACATGCAGAGGAAGTTGCCACTGTTCTGGTCCCTTTTACTGGATGCACAAGCAAAACAAACTGTTACAAAGACGCTGCTTCAATTTTTATTAACAGTAAACAAAAACACCAGAACAGTGCTGTGAAAGTTTGTGTCAGGTGTCGGGTAGACAACCCACTGCTGCTTATTGCTTGTAACAGGGGAAAAAAAAAAGTAGAAAGATAGAGTGGGTCAGATCGGATTTTTTACTTTGTTTTTTTTTCACACTTGCATAATCCAGTTGCTATATGTAACAGCATGCAATGGATCAGGATGTGATTAACAAGGCTCACAGTGTGTTCACATCAGGAAATATTTGTTAGCTTCCTAAAAGGAACTGTATATTTCTATTTTTATTAAGTTTGTGATTATGTAGTATTAGGCATAGGAGATTGGCTATTATTGCATTTCCAAATTCCAAACTCCACTCTTTTTCTATTTTTTTCCCTTGATAATGAGTAGCATTCTTATGCCTAATACTTTGTACTTGCACAGTTTAACAAGCTCTCACAACTCTCTCTTTGTGCTATCATCTCTAATAAAAAGATACTAAATCTGAAGAACAATTCTTAAAGAAAAAGTTTTAATCTTTAATGTCTGCAACTATATGTTTCAATCACTCTTTGGCTCTTAAATATGTGATCTGTCTTTTTTCAAAGACCCTGACTTGTCTGTATTGATAAGGAAGTCAATGGGATATAAGAATACCAGAACTTTGGAAATTATGGCAGTCAGACAGGTAAGTGATAGATTTGGATATGTAACTTGCAGAACTTGTTTTTATTTTTTTTTGTTTTCTAAATGTCTTGCCTCAGGGAGAGATAAATCAGTGATTTAGGGGCCATGAATTACACTCTTCATGCCCCTTGCTTTGAGTATCAACTTCACAAATACTTGCCTGTTTATCTTGACACTCATGTCCAAGTGCTGTGGCATTTTTCTTTTTCTTTATTTTCTTACTGCATTTTTTTGAATTATTGTCATGAGTTTGGAGGGACAATGGACAGTGTTTTTCTGCAGCTGAAGAATTTATCTGTCTACTTTAAAAGTAAAACAGCCTTTAAGTAAGAAACTGGCATTAAGCTGATGCTTACAGAACTCCTGTTGTCATGTTGTCCAAAAAATGACAAATGTAAATTACAAGGAATAGGTTTGATATTGCTGTCATTAATTAGAAATTATGGCATCAAACCAAAACTTACTGGAATTTATCTAAACTCTTATTTAACCCTCTGTCAAATTAAGTTCAACAAACTATAATTAATTTTATAATTATATTTTTGTGGTTGTGGCTTCAACCTGACTGGGAAAAAAAATTCCCAGCAAAGTGCAAGTAAAGATTTTCAAACTCTGCCACTCCAAGCAGTCATGGAACCCTTTTTCCCAGGGAAGTGACTGGAGGCTGGGGCAGGGTCTGCTTCAGTGCTCCCTCTGCTGCCCTGCTACTGGCTGAGGCAGTGGGATGAGCTCTGCCCTGATGGACCTGGGAAAGCTTCCAGCACTCCTGGCTCTGGGCTCACAGGGAGCCCACTGGGCATCCTTGCTCGTATTTCTAAAGGAAAAATGAGTATTTAGCAAGCAGCATTGCTGTTTGTTTTACTAAGGGATGAATGAATTAAAATGTTCACAGATGTCTTCTTAAATAAGAACAGGGAAGTAGGGATAGGAAATGTTGCTTCTTCTTGAAATGATTAGTCTTTCCATAGGCTGAACAGAATATGCAAACGGTAAACCTTTTGTACTCTTCCAGCATAGGGAGACCTCGAAGCAGATCACTAGGCTGTCCATGCAGAATTGAGGGTGATTCTCTAAGTTAACAGATCATTATATGGAAGGTATATTCCTAATATGTCTGAATAAACTTTTCAAAAGTGTATCATGCAGCTCAATATTTTGTGCCTACAAGTGCAAAAGCACCAAGTATTTCAAAAATTAAGTTGGTGTTTTGGCTTATGCAGACGGATAAGTATTTGAATCTTGGCTCACTAATCCTCTGAAGAACATAATTTTGTACCCTGTGTGTAATAACAAAAAATCTCTTGATTTTTTAAGAGTTTTTGTTCTCAGTTTGCCTCTGCCTTTGGGTAAAATCAAGGAATCAAAAGATATTTAAAAAAATACTTTACAATTAATCTTTGGCTTAAATATCAAAACTTTATAATAAGTTTACTCATGAGCAAGAGAAAATGTTCAGGATGATGGCTCAAATGTGTGTGTACATATATATATATATACACACTCTATTTTAGCCAAATAATGGAAGTAAATACACATACATATATGCATGTGTATGTATATATATGCATATTATAGATATAGATACACATTTAATATTCATACTTTTAAAGATCCATATAATTTGGGTTTCTTTTCTTCATTGCTATTTGCTGTGATGGTGAACTGCTATACACTCTGCAATGGATAGCACCGAACACAACTCTGCTCTTACATATCAACACTGGTTTTTCTCTTTTTTTTTTTTTCATTCCTCTTTTTTAATTCCACAAAGAATGCTGCCTTCAGTCAAAACCTTTAATCCTCGTGTCCTATAGCGTTTATAGCAAGAAGTGAGGCCTATTTAGAGAGGCATTTCAATTCCCCCTCAGGCCAAAAGAAAAACATGTTATTTCTAATGCCAGCACTGTGGCCTCATATGCTAGGAAACTAGTGACATTTTGACATAGTCAGGGACAGTTCTGAATTACGTGGTGCTGCTGTTCATAACATAAACTGGAGCTTAAGCACTTAGAGAGCCTTCTCTATATCTGTAACCTTGTTTCTTTGCCAGACAAGTGACTGTCTGCAGGGAATGCAGCAGCACTGCTGTAGTATCGGAGCTAGGCTGCACAGTGTGTTTTCTGGTTACCCCATTGCTGTGCACCAGCCCTGGCCAGCTTCATCACCTGATCAATTCAAATGCGGCTGCCGTGCTGGGAGTGCATCACCAGCTGGCTCGAGGGCTCAGCCACCAACCCTAAGGCATTCCAGCCAAAAGTGGTCAGTGGGTGCTGCACTGTCATGGGCACCTTGCAACCCAAAAAATGCCTGGCCCGGCCCCAGGCTCAGGGGGAAAGACTGTGTGAGGAAACACTGCCATGTTCTGGTTGTCAGACTCTCATTTCTAATCTCTTCTAGGGATTTTGTCTTACAGCAAATAAGAAGATTTTGGGTGCAAGCTCAGGGGATCAAAATGTTGTTGAAGAACTTGCGGGTTCATCACTTTTCTGTAAATAACATATAAAAGCATCTTAGTATGGACACAGCAACATATTCACAGATTGCATTCCCCTCTCCCATTGACAATATCTACTGCTACCAATGTGCTGCTCTCTCTTTACACATGCCTCAGCTGTAGAGTGTTCTTTTAATATTTTCCTTTATATTCTGACCTTGAGGTAATTTGGTGAATGAAAAAATACCTTCCTTTCTTTTCACAGCTTTTACTGTTTGAAAATCTGTGTAGAACATGGATCCCTAAACCTGTTAGGACAGGTTTGTTTGTTTAGAAAATATACATCTCTCTCAGTAAGCTTCATGTACATTTCATTTATACAAATATTGCATCTGGATACCTGAAGCACTCATTGCATCTCCTGGAATACTTCACTGGGATTTCATTTCCTAGGCAACCCAAAATCTCTGCATGATCTCCATTATATTCTAAATCAAGAATGGACTACACAGTCTGTTGGACTGCAGCATCTTGAAATTTCCTAATCTTAATCTTAGTATTTTTTATTTTAATGAAAACATATGAAATAGCAGAAAATCACATATATTTTATCCTAAGCATACAGCAGATTCAGCAGACTTCACAGTTCATTGGACACCTTTAAGGACCTTGGGGCAATTGTCTAAGTAGTCACCAAGCAGATACACTGCTTTGATATTGTAACTGAAACCTCATCTTTGAGCAGGATAAATTTCTTCAAAATATATTATGGCAAACACCAGTCCCTCTACAAACATGGTGCTGTAGCCAAGGCAGCCAAGACCAGCTCCTCACTGAAAACACACTACAAATAAATGTAGGCAGAGAAAATGAGGTAAGGAAGTTTTCATTTATGGATAAGGCTCTTGGGTTACTTATATGACCTGATAACTCTGGGGAGTAAACCCACTTTGTGGCAGGGATAAAAATTTGTTTTGTTTGGGAGTTGGGGGGGGGGGTGGGTAGGCTATGTTTATTTGTTTCTTTGTCCACTTTGTTCTGATATTGATGAAAAGTAATAAAACTGCATATTAATGGAGGATAATAATCTATATTCTGGAGGAAATGGGTGCACACAAAAAAATACCAAGGCATTTTTTTTAGCAAGGCAAGGGAAATCGGAAATGACCATCCTATTATATAGGTTTAAATGGTGTACTGCTGTAGAGATATATGATTTATACAAGTATTTATAGTTTTTTCCTTCCCCTAGATATACTAATTTTGATAATAATTTCTGATATTTTAAAAGTGTTTCTGAAATACAACTATTTCATATGGTATTTTGATGAGATTAGATTAAATTACTGCATTTCAAATGTACCAAAGTATCTCCAAATATTTGCTGCTGTTTTAGTCAAAATGTATAATTAACTAAAATTCCTTGATATTACTGCCCTCTTCTTGACTTAGTGTCTCATTAGAAAATGTTATTTGATTTTTGATATGCGATGAAATTTTTTGCTCTTTTTTTACATGCAATGTCTTGTTATCAAAAAGCCTGGACATAATCATTTGATAGTTGTCATTTTTTCTCTACATGAATGGAAGAGAAATCTTACACTAAGTTTTCCTCACCATACATTAAAAAATGAATATTTTTTAAAGTTTTATCGCTTTAATTTTTAATATAGCAGTACCATTATTCAGCTCTGCATTTTACAAAAATGCCTATGTTAAGTATCGTAATATTTATTCTTTTTTTGGATAATTTTATATTTGTTTTTCAAACGTGACTTTCTAGGTTTGTCAGCTTTAGCATGTGCAATGCCTAATAAGAAGGGAAAATAAAAGCCATTTTATGCTTTAACAAAATTTTGTCAACTTTTAGAGATGTGTAAAGATGAAGAGTGGCAAAAGCAGAGAATTTCATTGAGGTGGTTTCCAGTGACTGAACTTTTCTTTAAAAAGTGCATCTGTATTCTGAAAGAGGCGCGTGAACTGGCTGGTAAATGTCATAATTGTAAAATCTCTTCATACAATAACCAATTACAAGTTCTTTAATTACTCGTTTGTGCTCCAGAAAGGGTGGATTTATGCTTCCTTAAAACCATAATTATCTTGTCTTCATTCCTGACAGTAAGTATATTGCGTAATATGAACTCACACTGTGGGAATATGAACATGCAACTTTCTGGCTTATGACTTATGTAGCAAATGAAATATGTTTTCCTCATTAAAATAACAAGAACTTTAATCACATGCATTACTATCTAGGCTGCTTAGAATAGAAAAGGAATTATGCTAGCTTGCATTTGTATTGCAAAGAAGACTCAAAGATGACCCTATGGTTGAAAAAGAGTTTGTTGGATAGGCTTGACTACTTTATGCCTGTTTTCTAAACCACAGTCAGAGATTTCTTTTTTCTCCTTCTAGGGCATAATTATGAGGCTTATCCAGTGGCAGTACAAAACAAATCATAAGGGGTTTCTTGATTTCATATGGAAGCACACATAAACTGATTATTCTGATAAATTTATAGTTGAAGTAAATCGTTCCTCACAAGGAATCATTATCAAGATAAATATCTCAATTTTGTTGGTTATTTACTCATCAGAATCAGAGTTTTTATCAGCATATGCTGTCATTAGTAGACATGGCATTTCCAGAGATGTTTGCAGGGGAAATCATAAGCAGATACCGTGAAGTTTTATATTCTAAAAAGGGATGAAGTACATAGTTGAGATTAGTATGAAAATTCTAGCTTTAAAAAAGGTAACATTAGTATTTAGAAAGCTGACCTATAAAGAGGGGGAAATAAGAGTAGGTTGTTTCTTTTTTATTTGCTGTAAAGCCCTATTTCAGGACAATGATGACAGGATAATTCTTGACAGTACTTGAGCATGTTTATATCTTAAATCCTGATCTTTTCCTTACTTTCACAGCCAGCCAAGGAATTTAAGCATAAATTTATTAAATTACATAAAATTCAGAATTATTACCATTTCAGAGGACTCAAAACAAACCCATTCTCTCTCTTCTTTAAATTCTTACTTTAAAAATATCATTTAAATAAAAGTCAGAAGAAATGATGCTTTAAAATGCAAAGAGAGGAGCTCTTCGCTGCTATTGTTTTTTTCATCACATCTCACTTTTGAACAAAGGCCCTCGAGAAGGAGAGGGTAGGGAGTGCAGGGTTATGGATGTCTGTGGCCTGTGAACTAAGGAAGAGGCTGGAGGGACTAGAAGAAGCATTGGTGTCAAGACAGAAAGGAAAACTAACTGGGAAAGACAGAGAAATATACAATGAAGCTTTGTTGCTTTCAAGTCAATGAAGTAATCTAACAGCTTTCAGCAGTTACATATCTTGCATAAAACAATAGCTCAGCACATCCAGCCTTCTCATAATCCTAAACCTCAACCTTCCTGGCAGGGAAAGCTGTCTCAGCTGCTGGAAGAGCTTGCAAAAAGGTTGCACAATTGTAGAACAGGGAATCAGCAAAGGTGTTGCTTATGACCGCAGACAAGTTACTAAGTAGTAACATTTTCTTTTGTGTATATTGGGTTTCACAGTGAGAATGCCACAACTTAGGTGTCATCAAATTTGGGAAGTTTAGCAACCCAGCTTGGTAGTTGAGCAGAGAGGCAGCTGAAGGAGATGAGTGCATGCAAACAGCTGAGTGATAAGGACTACAATGAAAGAAGTAGAGGACACTTGTGGACAGACAGACTTCAGTGAGGACGCTGTAGAAGAGAATTTGCAGCACTGTGACCTGCATGGACAGAAGGGTTATCAGATAGAGAGCAATTGTTCAGGTAATTGTGGTAGCATTTGGCTAAAGCTCATGAATGTTCTGTTAAATACAGGTTTGCCTTGGAGGATGAGGTGCAGCCTGGTGTTTTTTAAAGCTCTTATGAAAGTCTGTGATCCTTGTTCTCTTGGCAGAATAATTAATTACAGTGACACTGACGATTATGGTTTGTGCTGTCTCCAGTACCATATTCCAGCCAAGGGTTATCCATGCTCTCATAATTCCTGTGCAAGCATAGGAGGAAAATAGCTATGAAATGTGAGCAGGATTTTAGATTCCCACCTAGTGAAGAAATTAGCAAATTTCTATTGGAGCCACTGTTGGTAATAATTGCAACAGTTTTGATAATGGTCAAGATGGTTTGGGAATGAGAAAATAGTCAAGAAGGAGATGAATTCTGATGATATTAACACAGACTTTTATGTCAATGCTAATAAAGGGGTCTGACTACCGTCAGTCTGGTATATCACTCCTTAAACTGGGAGACTTGGCAATAGCTTGCCTGCTAGGAATTACTAGAACATGTAGCTGAAGAATATTCTATGTTTCAAAGATTTTTTTTTATAAATTCTCATGGAAACATACTTTGTACTACATTTTTATTCAAAGTCGTAATGACTTCTAGTGAAAAAATATACAAAATGTATTTTTAAAAAATTGGAAATGTAGCATGTAGAATATTTAGTGCTGTAAATCATGCCAACAGAGTGTGTGTGAGTTTCACTTTCACCAAGTAACCGTAAGTTTTCCATTGGTGACCACTCAGTTGAATGAAGTGAAATTTACAAAAAAGGCTCAAAATCAGTAACATACAAGCCAATTGCTCTACAGTCCTTTGGTGTTCATGGTGTGTTTGGGTATTTGAAAAGCAAAAACCTTTGGAAAAGGTGCATGCCAGGAACAGCAGCACTCAAATTCAAAACATGAGTACAAAGGCAGGATGAATTCAGCTACTTAAGTAAGAACTTGACATACAGTTAATATGACTTCAGAGGGAAAATGTAAATAGGATTAAGAGATGAAAAGCAGTAAGGAATGGAAATTGGAGGCCTGTGCTGGATTCAGTAGGACTCAATAAGGAAAGATGTTTCCATGTGAACAGTAGGAAATGGTTAATCTGCTGCAAAGTTATGACACTTCCAAAACTCTATATTTTGCACTCCTATCTCATCATGTAATATATCCTCTGAGGTGTATCATACCAACACAAGTATTTCAATGTGCCAAAAATGAGCTTGGTGTGGACTAATTCCCTCACCTACATCCCTGTGAAGCTTTAGAAAGAAGCACTTATGGAACTGGTATGTGAACTGCCCTGATGAAGTATTTAAGATAATTTTACAAAGCAGTTGGAAGCATGCTCTGTCCTGAGGGCATCAGATCTTATGTGGCAGTGCTCATATAATTATACTAAGATGGATTGCCATATCACTCCCTGGGCCTCTGCCTGGAATAAATCCCACATCCAGCTAGCGAAAGAGAAATGCGACTTGCAGGACTGGCATGAATTTTATTACATCCCAGTACTCTAAAGACAGACCCAAACCTTTTCAATCACTGATTTCTTTTAAGTGTCACTCAATTCTAGCCTCATCAGAAGATACTAGTGATACCCACATTAAAAAAAAAAAAAAGTAGCTGAGATATTACTTTTGAGTTGACCTGTCCCCTGAAACTACCTGTCCCACATCTCTGGTATCCCTTAAATTGACTAGTTAGACTTAAATTAATGACATCACATTTATAATTCTGACTTTTTCTCAATGTGAGGTACTGGTGCATTTTCTGAGGCTGGGGTTTCTGTATTTACACCATACTCCACAAATATATTTTGACAAATTATCACCAGAGCTTTGGTGACAACAGCAAAAATGTGTTGCATAGTTACTGAACAAGTATGGATTCAAAGCCAGATACAGATATGAGATCCTTGCACAAAAAGATATCTCTCACAGTCTTAAGAGACAAAAACCTTTGCAGTTTACAGATGAAAATCTGTACTAATTTAAACTGTAATTCTGTACAGCCACAGATTTCAAATTAAAAATCACTATCTTTCAAAATGCATTGAGATGGAATATACAGGACCACAGTCAGGTTGTAACTTGAGTTTTACTCTTCAGCACATAGGAATTGTCAGAATCTGGGTCCTGGCTGGTGTGCCAAGACAAGAGGCCAAAGACTAAATAGGACTAAGAACAGATTCTTTCTTCCCTGTAAATAGACAGGGTGCAGGCTGCTGAAGCAGTTCAAGATTGCTGATGATAATCAGCATTGTCATGCTCAAAGAATGAAAGAGTCGCTTAATTCTCCAGGTATGCCACCTTTGACAGTTCCATTGGAGCTGGATGTGTTGTGAAGAACAACTGCACCAAATGCAGGCACATTACTGGATGGATCTGTTCATTCAGCTGGGAAAAAAAATTATGAGAAAGACCAAGAACTTAATAAATCTGTATTTCCTTCTGTACTTTAAATTGTGAAAAATTAGATTTTACATAGTTTAAAACTTCCTCTTTTCTAAAACTCTTTGCTTCCTGTTATGACAGAAGTTATTTAGATAATCTCTAGTGGATTTGCCTTCAGTTCTACTTTTCTATCAGTAGCAAAATAGACTATTTGTGTTGTGCAGAATTTTTCCTGTTCCTTTATTATAATTTTAAAAGTGACTAAAGTCTTCTTCTAAAAGACTAAAGCTCAAAGAGGTCTTCTTGAAAACAGTAACACTATCTATGAAATATTTAAGATAAAAATATCATATTAAATGTATTTCTACAGTGAAATAATGCTGTCAAGAAGAAAGAAAGAAAAATATTGTTTTCTAAAAATAGAAGCCTCACAAAAATATTATTTCTGTCCTCATCTTACTTTTTCTCCTCAGCACAAAATATATCCCATTTACAACCAATATTCTAAGCCCATCTTTCAAACATAACTTTTACATTTAAACAGCCATCAAAATTGACTAGAAAAGGACATATTTCTAAGTTGTAGTGCATCAATTTGTTCCTATTTTGGTGCTGATGAAAGCCCTGTCAGTCTTGTCTGTACATGTTTGTTTGTTCCAGTAACCCTCTCCTAAGCAGGGTGGATCTGGCTCCTGCCTCTGTGGTACAGATCCCGTGGTGTGGCACTGTCTGATGGGGCTGACGTGGAAATCCTGGCAAAGTCACCACTCCGCTGGGCAGAGCTGTTACATTTTTGCTGAACAGAGCAGCTCTAGGGAAGAATATTCATTCATGTCCTTTTTAGGCAGCACTAATTGGTCTGTGAGGAGTGCAGCACTCACCTGTCTCTACTGCCTGTACTGCCTGCAGATCTTCAGGGCAGTCAGAGCATTGCATTGCATTCCACTGCACTGAATCATGCTGCACAGCTTTCCTGCTCCAGCAAGGGCTTCTTTCAAATAGTGGAACAGGACCTGAGGACTTGTGCTAGACTGGCAAATATCAGATGTAAAATCAAATTAGCTGATGACCTGCTGTCAGGGCACCTTCCTCTCGTATGTTGTGGATACTACCATTGACAAAACCAGGCTAACTTATTGTTCTTGCAAGTGTCCCATGAAGAAAAATTGCTTGTACAATTCCATATGTATTGTATAGCTGTAGTAGCCACAGAGGCAAACATTGTGATCCAATTATAATTTAACTTGTTCTAACACTTACCAGTTGAGAAAGTGTCAAGATGTCTCAATAGATCTGAATCAATACATTCCCTTTTTTTGGTTGATCAAATATAGTTCAAAATGCAATTTGACACAGGCCAGATTCTGGTCTATGTACACATGACAGCCAAAGGTTCACTGGTAGTGAAAAATTTTACTTTCCTCAGTTTTCTTTCTTGACAGTTTCCTCAGAGATCTTCCATCCACCTTCCCACTTCACCAATGGGTTTCACATTTCTCAGGAAAAAAACCCAAACCGATCCACACTTTTTTTACACAATTTCCAAACTACAATATTAGCATTAATACACAATATTAACCGCAGGGAGCTCTTATGCCTTTCCTTCCTTGAATCAGTTTAAACATGGTGAAAGCATTCCTGTTGTGGACTTTTTCTGTCATACTGATCTGCTCTCGAACCTTTCTGGGTATTTTGTCATGGGAGATTGCGGTATTCACTTTGAAAAGTAAAGAATTCAGAAGACACACAAAGAAATTATCAGCTCCAAAGTCACTAAGTTCCAACAGTAATATGATGAAGCATATCAGAAAAATCTTTTACCAAATTAAAAATAATAAGCAAAATGAAGTAAAATCAATAAAAATAAGAACTTACTTGGAAAGTGATTGTTAAGCGACTTTCAGTGTAAAAATTTTGTTTACAAATATTGAATATTTAATCAGGAAATATTATTCTGCTGATATGAAAGAATTTAATATGAATTAGTACAATATGAATTTTTTATCATTTCAATGTATTGAGCAAACTGAGCCGATTTTGTTTTCGCATTAGCATTGTATCTGGCTGTGATAGAATATCTGCATCTCGAAGCTATGTTGATCACTCAGGCTCCAGAAGCTGTTCTCCCTCAGAGGCAAAGCTTCTTGGTGGGTCCCTGTCTGGCATGTTGGAAGTGATGTTCGGGGTGGGAAGAGAAAGAGTCTGAAGAGCAGAGAGCAGTGGGAACCCGGCAGCTCTGAACCACAGCCCAGAGTGCACCTTACAGTACTGTGAAGTGCAGGAGGGATGTTTCCTATCCAACAAACTGAAACCGAAACATTTTGACTCTCTGGTGTTTCAGTGTTTCTGTTTATTTAAAAAAATAAACAAATTAGATAATTTAATATTTCTTTAATAAAACTAGGCATGGTTCCTCACTCTGTACTTCTTGGTGTTTTAAGGTGAAGGTTGAAATTCATTAGCAGAAATTCTGAAATTTTGACTCTTGTTTGACTTCATTTGTGGTCAAAAGGAAAAAAGCAAATTTATTTTTTCATGTCTGTTAAAAATGGATCTCTTCCCTCATAACATTCCTTTGTTATGTAATTCTTGAAGTAAAAACTTCCTCCGGAAAACTTCAAGACTGATTTAATGTTTTCCTCTACAGCTGACTAACAAAATCCACTAGACATTGAACACATTTCTTAAGGACATGAACTTCAGCTGAAGTTATATACATAGATCTGAGGTAGGATACAGCTTAGTTCACAGCATATGTGGAATATTTTCATAAATGCACTAGGTAAGTGATAAATGAAAAGCAAGGTCAATACAAAGGTGCAATAATAACAGAAATTGAAAAAAAAGTAGAATTTTTCTTCATACAGCATATTATTTCTTGCCATCCACACTGCTAACAATTAGTTTCAAGAAATTCTTAAAAGTCTATTTTCACAAGCAACTATTATTTCTCTTTTTTTTCAAAAGCAGCTATTGTTTCCCTATAGTCTTATCCCTTTTTAATTCATGTTTTTCTTCTGTTCACAAAGTAGGACCAAGTAGCAATGAAATAATAAAAACTTTCCTTTTTGCATCATTAATGTTGTTATCTTTCTAAGCTGTGAGCTGTGTTTTGTTACAAAATAACAGAGTGAGATGTTTAGCAGCAATTAATAGTTACACCCTTCCTTATTTACAAAAGAACCTGTTATACTTTTAGTTCACATTAAGGTATTCTTTATAGCAGTGGTGTGACCTTTGTCAAGAAAAAAAAATGCTGAGGCCTATACAACTAGTAACTGATGAGAAAGTGGAATCTTTCGTTCTGCCAATTACAGACAGTAATTGCCATGTAATGAAGTTAATGTTTTGTAGAATTTACAACCTTATATTAATGGTGTTTCTTTGCCACCCTCTCTTATCCAACTTAATTTTTGCCCAGCTTTTTCACTACTAAAGAAACAAGACAATGTGTGAAGGCTCATTAATTCTATTTAGTTTTGATTTTTTTTTTCGCTCCCTTCTTTTTTCCCTGCCTCCTGGAGGTGAAAAAAGAGCCATGCCATCAGGCCTTTAGGTAAACTCTGGTTCACGTAAGGGTGAAAGTTACAGCCTCCACACAGCAGCTTGCACCATATAAATGCTCCCCTTTCAATTTCAGCTCAGGCCGTTTAATGGCCATGCGGTTTTATTGCCTTCTTGATCACCAATTACACCACCAAGAACAATGAGGCCAACGCTTAAATGAGGAGGCCTCAAATTTGCCTTCATTTGCCAACGTGTTCCATAGCAACACTTTCTTTGAAAGCGCAGATCGCCTAATTACGAGGATGAAGATGGATCAGAGTTTGAAAAAGGCTCTCAGCACCAGAACAATATGCTAGCCTAACTGTACTCGCTGTACTCCTACTGTATTGTTGTGACCCCAAGCTGCCCTCCTAGCACTCTGCCTGACCTCCTGCCTCCGAGAGGAAGCCGTGCCTGCCCTCCCTATCTCCGGAGTGTCACTGCAGAATTTGGGAGGGTGCCGCTGAGGCTGGTGACAATGGAATCTAGGAAAAATAAATCATAAGGCAGAAACTAGACAAATTGAGGAACCACAGGATACCAAAAGCATTTCCACGTTATTTTGTTTTGCCGCTAATGGCTGAAACGAATAAATCAGGATGTGTTAGCTCCAGCCTGCTTCCCAGAGCAAATGCTAAATGCTTTACTTTCTTTGTTAGGAACTAATAGCAGGGCTGAGGTATTGTGGATGCTCACTATTCTACCAGGAATTTGAAGTGACTGTTAGTACACTAAAAGTAAACACAACTGCAATATATGATAAAGTTAAAAAACTAAATGAAAAAAAGTTATATACAAGTTCAAAAGCTAGAGTTATGGAAATTGCAGTTGTTTTCCTTGTTTAAAAATATATCCTAAAAAGAATTTATTGTTCCATATGTCTTTTTACATAAATCAGTCATCTAACTTTTTTACAGGTTGTTTGATGCAAAGTGACACTGGAAAAAAATGCTATTTCCCCAGAATTAAACATTCAGTGTGTTTACTACACACACTCTACCCTCTGCCTCCAGTTCTGGTGCTGCCTCGTCCTGAGGGATGTGCCACCAGAACTAATCCACTGAGGTAGAAGTTAGATTACAGAAATTCATCACTATGGAAATATTTATCAAATTACTTCTGGAACCTTTCATGAGTATTAACACAGGTAGATTCAGGTTTTGTAAAGATGTATGAAACTGATTACCTTTTTTTTTTTGCTGTTTCTTTAGGTTTCTAAATTTTTCCAACTGAACTTAGTTCACATCTAGCCATGTAACAATTTATGTATGTAGTTAACTTTATATTCTGTGTGCAGTACTAGGAAACATCCAGTAGCAGTTTAGGAGTATTTGAAGAGCTGGAGCCTTTGTTGAAGAGTGAAAAAAATGTGTGGGCTAATTGTTACAAGAGAATTATGCAGTAATAAACACAATTAAACTTTTGCTGCAGGGAAAGAATCAAGATTCATTTTCAATTTTAACTTTCATGCTTGTCTGCCAAGACTTGAAGTATGTAAACTTTACATTATATTAGTGTAAGGCTTTTTATCCTGATTTTCCATATGAAATAAAGCAGAAAAATCAAAGCTTATGGGCTTGGGTAGCTGGCAACTATTCCATTTTCTCACTGCGATCTCACTGTTACAAAGTGCAACAATCTCAAAGGAGAACCGTGTTCTCTTCGTATGATCAAGATTTCAGAAAAGGAAAAGCTATTCCAACCATAAAATCCAGATAAATATAACACTTCTGTCTTAGAAATATTTTAGTTACAATGCTTATTGATTGCATTCTAAACCACCAAAAATTCCAGTAAAAGAGATGCTCAGTGGATTAAAAGAATATTAAATTTAAAAAAAATTAAAATTAAATTTTTTAAATTAAAAAATAAAATTATATTATAGTTTGTCATTCTCCTGTGCATAAGGTACCATCCAAAATATGAAAAAGCCAAGGAAAACAAAAATTATATATCAGTTTGGGAGTTATTAAAGCATATAAAATAATATTTTGAATAAAAAATGGTTTTTTACCTGCCCTCACTCATAAATACTTGAACAAATTTTCTAATGCACTGTCAGAATGGACAAATAGCATGCAAAAAATTCAGACACAAAATGTAAGAACCTTATGAGCAATTAAAAAAAAAACATTTAATAATAATATCAATTTGGCAAGTTGAAATACATTTATTGTAACAAGTGCAAACAAATGGATATGTGGCACATAAATAATAATGTGGAAGGTAGGGGTGCAAGAGGAGAAAGGCATCCTTCAAAATTAAACTGAAACACAGACAGTCATTAAATGTTGCAAATTCACTGAGTACAGACCATGAGAAGCTGACTATAGGGGAATCCCATGCCCCAGCACAATGTAGACTTTTAGAAAATGCTCTCACCAAACAATCTGACTCCCATCACTCTTATACCGAAATCAACTAAACCAAGATATCTTTAATGCAAAATCAAATGAGATTTAAATGTCAAATAGCCTCTCATAACCACCATGAATATGTTCTGAGTGTATGGAAACATCTTGCTTTTTGGTTTTTTTGTGAATTCTAATAGCAGAGCAATTAGGGTGAACAACAGTGCTAAGTAATGTGCTATTGTGATTCAGAGCCTTCATGTCATCACAGGAATTTCAAAACACAGACGTATCAGACAAGCACAGCAGTTGTATTTTAGAGTCAGTTAATTACACAATGTTCAGAAATTAACCTTTGTGATCTTATAATTGTAATTTTAATATAAACTTAAATGTGTTTTATGTAAATACATGCATAAATATCTGTGACTTTGAAATCTAGCAGGGGTAGGTTGTACCTGTAAGGCCAGTTCTGAGAAAATCTCTCCCTGGAGAGAACAGTCTGGTAGGGGCTGTACTTTAAAAACTGCAGCAAGATAGCTGCCATGAGCTAAGAGACGCTCCAAAATGGAGTTTGAAACATTGTTGTCAAACTCAACTTTAATGCTTGCTGGTAAGAATAAGTGCTTTGTCTTCTGAGCTTTTTGATTGCTTGGCTGATGAAAATGTAAGGACTTGCATTTCTAAGCAGAAGGCACAAACTCTCCTCATGATATGTTTAGCTTCAAAAGTCAGTGCTCTGAAATCCAAACTTGTTTGCCAGATATTTTAATTTGTCTACAGCTGTCCTTATGGGCAGGGTGGGGCAGATGAAAGCATCCTGATGCAGAACTCCTTCCCAAGCTACAGCTGGCAGGCTGGCTCAGACATCTGCGAGTGTCTGTGCACTGGAGTGTGTGGTTGAGCCAGAGAGGGAGGGAGAAAGCAATATTGAAAAGACAAATGTTTAGAAATCATTTCACTTGTGTGGTATGTAATTTGGTTTTGACTTATGAACATGTTGGGCTTTTCTAACTGTAGGAATTAATCAGAAGCAATACTTTGAGGGGAGGTTTTTATTTTCCCTCTTCCAGGCTGCATTGATATCCAATGGAACATGCAAATATTCAGCAGCTTCCCATCACAAAAGTATTAGAGCAAAACATTTGCTTTTGTATGGTTGTGATTTTCTTGGCAGAGAAATTAAAAGCTTTTCTTTTTTCCCATTTGCTTTTTTTTTTTTTTTCCTGGTAAAAAAGGCTACCTCAAAGTACTGACATGGGACTCCATTTTCATCTGTGCTATCAAACAAATCATTGTCATAAGGACTCGTGAGAAACCTCATAGGGATATTGATCTTTGCTTCAAAGGAACATGTTTTTGGGGAGCACGTGATCACAATGCCAAGGTAAAAGAAGTCTGAAAAGAGAGTAGTTAAAAACTGGCCAGACTACATGGCTCAAAGGACAATAATCAATGGCTCAATATCTAACTAGCAAGCAATGAGCAATACTGAACTGATCTTGTTCAGCTGGTTGTCTTAAAAAACAATATGATGAAAGCAGACTTGAAGATACTAAACTGAAGGCAAGGATGGAAATTAGCCATAGAGCTTTAGTCCAGAGTGATTCTGAGATATTTGAAGTTTATGTCAACAGAAACCTCAAGTTGAGTGAGAAGGTATGCAACGTTCTGCACCTGCACCAAGTAGGCACCATTTTAGAACCAACAAACTTAATATCAACCCAGATGAAAGGCCATGAGGTTAAAATGAATATCAAACAGAACTGGAGTTAACAGTGCACTCTTCACAAATGGTATACGCCACACCTGTTTAGTTTTGGCAAGCCTAGTGCAAAAGAGGCATTGAAAAATTCTCAAGGGCCCAGTAGCAGGGTATCAAGACAATTAGGAGTATTAATAAGTCTGTGGTAATGCCTAAAAGGAGATGCTAAATAAAGCTTACTCATAATAAAGAATACAGGAGTCTAAGGCTGGGAATCTGTAAGCAGCCTGAAGTACAGTTCTGAGGATAAAAGAGACAGGTGCTTTTCAAGAGTGACGAATGATATTACAGGGAGAATTGACCACATGTCATGGTTTGAGATATTCATACTGGATATTAGAAAAAATATTCTCCACTGAGACAGCAGAGTAAAACTAAAACAGAATGATCAGCAGAATGGTACCCACAGGTACAGTAGAATCTCCATCCTTGAAAGTTCACAAAACTTGGCTGGAAACTTGGTGACCTGATCTAGTATTGGCGGTACCCATCCCTTCACTGGGATTAGATGATTTTCAGAGCTCCCTTCTAACCAGTATTTCTATGATTTTATGAAGAAGCCTAGTAGAAAAGTAAATGTAGAATAGAAAAGCTAATGTGCTGCACTGAAGAGGGGAAAAAGAGATTGAAGATAAAAGATAAAGCAGCAGTGAAAAAAAGCTACTCTTCTTCAGCACAGAAGGGGAAAGCTTGAATTAGCTAGGGCTGGTGCTGGAAAAGAGTTTGTACACAGAATGGTCAGGGACAAGGGAAGGGAAATCAATCTACAGATGAGAAGCAGGATGCAAGGGAGAGAACTGAGGTTGTGGATCAAGCTGAATAATAGACAGGTCCACATAAATAATGAACTTCTCATTTAAAAGAACTGACAGATATGTAACAAAACCACCCACACATCAAAAATCACAAAGACTCTGTACATGAACCTGAAAAGCATCCTGAAAACAGTCCGTGTGAAGGAAACTGTTGGTCAGCCTTTGGCTGCGTCACCAGAAAGTTTTCACTGCAGTGCAGCAAGAATTATTAAACCAAGCAAAAGAAAGTGCTTTAGTGGTGTTCTGCCATGATTTAGGAATGGTATTCCCCTATTTAGTACTCCTGCCTTAAGAAGATCATGCACCACTCCCCTTCCTGTCCTTCCAATGGAAGGCACCAAAGGCAGGGATTATGGCTCAAGATAACAATTTGCTGGTAAAAGCAATAAGACCAGAAAACAGAACAGAAATAGAGATGATCATTCAAAACATCCATGGATTTGTACAAGTTTTTGTTAGTGACAGGCTTGCTGTGTCTCATAAGACTAATTTAAAAAATAAATAGAATGAAAAATAAGAATTAATCAAATGGTGTCTCTTCTTAAGGGGACTGAGAGAACGATACTGAAGTGAAGGAACATAAATGTAGGAAATGATGGATAGAGAGAAAGAAAAACATATAGCATCAGTATACATGAGAACATATAAATTTCACAAAACCAATGAAAAAGCTATTCTTTTCACTGGGAAACAGAGCCAGCATGTTGATTAAATAGAAAGTAGATGAGTCAGAAAAACAGAAAATCCTAAACTACCAGTGCGAGAAACATAATATTGACTAACCCTATCTAAAAGTACTGCATTAAAGCTGATAAGACTGTATTTGGAGAAGTTAACCCACAATTTTTGGAAGTCTAAAAAGGTTAATAGTACTGCCCATCATATAGAAGCTTAAACAGCAACTGCTGAAGAAGCCTGGTAGGATGATTGGAAATCTTTTGGAGTAAAGTAAAACTTACTTTCCTAAGCTTTTTAAGCTAATGAAAGAGTTAGCTGGCATGAGTGTTACCTAGAAGCATAGAAAGAATTAAAAAGGAAGAAAGTTACTTAAATTAAAAGACAGTGTTGAGGTAAACTAGACTTTAAACGAAGCCTTTTCTTTGTGTGTTTGAAATTAGATTTGTTGTTTTGAAAGAAATCAGGTTCTGAAAAAATATTCCAATAGTAGAGGATGAATTAAAAAATTAACAGCTTTTCAAATTGGAATTCAGAATGATTGGAGTTTTATATCTGAGTTTAATATCTCCAGCACAAAAGACTGAAATCTATGATTCAGAAAGTTCTTTAATTCCTCTTTTACTTTATTCTTGTTTCATTATCATCAGCTTTCAATGCCACAACCATTCACAAAGGCAAGTATAGGTTTCAGTTTGGGAAATTCTTCGTAGTTTTTTGGAAGCAAGGGAGCACCTAGAGCACTGATTACAGACAATACCTTCACCAGAGACTTTTCTTCTTTTAGATGAATTAGCAATACTCACTAAAAAAAAAAGAAAAGCAAAAGGCTGCAGTTTTTTGTTTTCATGTAATCTTTGATGAGGTTCTACATATGAAAACAACAGATATGGTTAAATATAGTTTTAACTTAATCCTTGCCTTTCATGGAATGGTTTAATCATGACTTTGAATCTGAAGTAGGATCTGATATCCCTCATATGTAATAAGTTGTATCTTGTAAAGTCATCATAATCAGATGAAGTCCCAGATGACTGGAAAAAGGGAAAGACTGGGCCTATCTTTAAAAAAGGTATAAAGTAGGACCCTGGGAACTACCAACCTGTCAGCCTTACCTCTGTGCCCGGGAAGGTCACAGAACGGACCCATGGAAGCTATACTGAGGCACATAGGGGACAGGGAGATAACTGGAGGCAGCCAGCACTGCTTCACCAAGGATAAGTCCTGCCTGATCAGCCTGGTAGACTTCTATGATGGAGTGAATACATCAGTGAACAAGGAAAGGGCTACAGATGTAACTCATCTGGACTGCTGTAAAGCATTTGATGTGGTCCCTCACAACTTGCTTCTCTCCAAATTGGAGAGAAATGGATTCAGTGGGTGGACTGTTAGATGGACAAGGAATTGGTTTCACAGTTGCATCTAGAAGGTAGTGGTCAACTCTCAGAGTCCCACGGGACATCAGTGACAAGTGGTGTCCTTCATACCGGGACAGGTGTTATTTCATATCTCCATTAATGACATAGATAAAGAGACACAGTGTACCTTCAGCAAATTTGCAGATGACACTGAATTGAGCGGTCCAGCTATGTGTCCTGGAGGACACAATGTCATCCAGAGGGACCTGGACAAGCTTGAGAAGTGGGCCCATGAGAATCTCGTGGTGTTTTACAAGACCAAGTGCAAGGTGCTGTACCCTGACTGGGGCAACCCTTAGAGGCTGGAGAATGAAAAGATCAAGAGCTGCCCTTCTGAGAAAGACTTGGGGGTGTTGGGGGATGAGAGGCTGGACATGAGCTGCCAATGCTACTTGCAGACCATAAAACCAGCTATATCTGGGTTGCATCCAAAGCAGCAGGGCCAGCAGATTGAGAGATGTGATTCTGCCCTTCTGCTCCTGTTTGGTAAAACTCTACCTGGAATACTGCATCCAGCTCTGGGGTCCCAGCACAGGAAGGACACTGACCTGTTGGAGTGAGTCCAGAGGAGGCCACTCAGATAATTAGAGATGGGGCGCCTCTCCTAGGAGGAAAGGGTAAGAGAATTGAGGTTATTCAGCCTGAAAAAGACAAGGCTCTGGGGTGACCTATTTGTATCCTTTTGGTACCTTAAGGGAAACTACAAGAAAGATGCAGAGAGAATTTTTGCTAGGATATAAAGTGTGACAGGATAAGTGGGAATGGTTTCAAACTGAAAGAGAGTAGGTTTAGATTAGAAATTTGAAAGAAATTCTTTACTGTGAGGGTGGCGAGGCACAGGAACAGGCTGCCCAGAGATGTTGTGGGTGTCCTATCCCTGAAAATGTTCAAGGCTAGGTTGGAAGGGGTTTTGAGCAACCTGGGCTAGTGGAAAGTGTCCCTGCCCATGGCAGAGAGGTTGAAACTAGATAATCTTTAAGGTCTCTTTCAGCACAAACTATTCTATGATTCTATACTTCTGTGATTAAGATTCTTGTTCATTCAACTAACAGCCTTACATTCCTTTAGTAATTAAAGTATGAATATTACGTGGCTATAAAAAAACTCCCCACAAGAAAAGCAAAAGCATCAGCTTGTAAATCCTTACCAAGGACAGATGCTGAAATTGAGTGGTTTTAAGGTCTTATACAAGTTAAGACTAACTTAAAAAAATTTTGTAATATTTTGCAAAATATTACAAAAAGAGTGAAGGGTTGTATCTTATATACTAACACAGCTAAATATATTTAAGGCAAGAACCTTTCTGCCTTCAACTTTCTAGACCCCTTCCCCCCTTCTATGTAATTAAGATACCTGGTATATTACTTTGTTCACAGACTAGTACAAATTATGTTTTCACACAGAAATTTGATCAAGCTTGGATATATTCAACCTATTTGGGTTTTTGCAAGGAAACAAAACCTTTCAGAGGAGACTGACCATGTTTACAAGTTAGGAATACCTAGTGAACAGCCAGTGACAATTCCTGGAGGGTTTCAAAAAGCAATAAATGTTGTCTCAAGGATAAAGATAGCCAGTTCCACAACTCAATTGCTTGCAGAGGAACCTTCAGAGAATTCTTTACCTTGTGGCATTTTTGTACACTGCGGTTTACTTAGTGTTCCAGGATGTTCCTTTAATAAAAGGCCTGTTATTATGTCGAATGAATCCCAGCATGAAGTCATATCCCTTCCTAAATTGATGATAGCTGGACTTTGTGGTTTTTTTGTTTGTTTGTTTTATCAGCTCAATAAAAAACAGACTAGAAACACAGAGTAACTAAATTCTAGGGATCATCTTATAAAGGTATGATGTTACTGAAATGTTAGAAATTAAGATATGTACTACAAAACAAGTAGAAATTTTAAGATTTTTCTGCTAGTGTTTTCTCAAGGTCATCACAAGGTAGGAATTATATGATACTAACTTATTTATTGGACTACTAGAATTATGAAACATATTATTTATCTTATATTTACTGGCCATTCAAGCATGAAAAGGATGTCTGTAGGAAAATATGTTTGAACTTTTTCTGCTGATTGTTATCACTGTTGTTGTTGTTATATTTCATATATGCTAAAACGTGTTCATGTTCATTCCTGAAATTCTGAATTCAGAGATAGCTGTCTGATATTGTCCAGTCTGCCCAAAATTTGGACTAAACATGTCTTTGGTAATCTTAAAATAATCCTAGGAAGCCAGGTAAATGTGATGGCTACATTTATAGCTACAGTATGAAGCTATACTGTGTGAAGCAGGACACAATGATAAAATTCAACTGAACATCATTCTACACATTGGGTAAAGCCTATCACAGAGATTTAATCAGAAGCTAAACATGAATAATTGGATGTACATGGTGAAATGTCTTGATTTGCCAATTAAGGCTTTCAACTTATTTCACAATAAGCCCATATCTACAAGATGAAATATCTGAAAGAAAATCTTATAGTTGTAATCATATTCAAATCATATTCTTATAGTTGTGATCTGGATTAGTATAAGAAAGAAAAGTAAGAGTATTAATAATGGTTTGCACATGAAGTTTTGATCCTCTTATAGAACACCAAGAAAGTACACATTTATATTGCTATAAATGCATATAAAATTGCTATTATCTAGGCCAGAGTACTTTGGAGATTCAAATTCAAACAGCTGCAATGTGTGGCATAAATACCAGATATATTAACTGTAGGCAAAAGCCAATAACCTTTCAACTTCTTGAGATACCACTGCTGTGACAATTATTGCTATATTATGCTTTCTAAGTACTGATAGGTATAAAAATTAGAATATTTTTGTCTCTTGAATTTTACACAACATATAAGTAAAGTAGTGGGGTTTTTTCTCATCATTCTTTATTCTCCTGCTAGTTTATTGTGCAGATAGGCTCTCTGAAGCCAGTGCTACCAGGGAAATAAATTAAAAAAAAAGCCAAAGAATAACTGAAACAATGAGACAATACAGTTGATTTATTAATGAGATGGGATAGTGAGTTTCTTTTTTTTTTTCTATCAGGCATGTTTTTTAATTCTGATTACATCTTTGTTCACAAGAAATTCAGTCTGTTTCTATATCTTTAATATTACTATTATCAAGCTTAACTGAGATGCTGATGATGAGAAATCAGAAAAGAATGTTTTAAGAACTCGACTGACAAGTAAGACATTTCCAGCTGTGTTAGGGAATACAAATAGTGGTACCCTAGGCGAGCACAATATATCATCTGTATTCCCAGTGTCATCTCAAGCTAGTCTAGCTTCTGGCTTTGCAAGAGATACTAAGGGACAGGGAGGAAAGCTCAGAATCAGAAGTATGTCTGTCTTAAGCTATTTTTTCATACAGATCAAAAATATCCATGCTACTTTTCACTGAACCTCCAGTTATAAAGATGAGGAACTTCTCACACTTTAAATAAATTAATTATATCCTGATTCTGCAGTGAAGTTACACATTTTAAGGAACTATTCAAACTTTAGAGGGATTACATGATCAAACATTGAGGTAAAATTTGATAAACAAAGCTTATCGGTCATGATTTTATTAAAGCTAAGATGATGAAACTAATTTAGACATAGATTGATAGCAAAGTAGGCATGATTTACATTGACACATTACTTATGTTCCTATTATGTGTTGATTAAGTAGGTTCATAAGAAACCCAAAATACGTAATATACTCCTTTTTACAATTGAATTAATTGTTTTCCAATGGAACCTTTGCAAATACCGGCATGGAAGATGCAAAGCACATCAGGATGCTGCACAAGTAAGAACTACCATCGAGATGTGGCATAAAGAGATACATACCGTATAAATGCTTCTTTAAACATGTCTTACTCTTTGCAAATAGTCTTAATTACTGAGCAAGTAATTACTATGTTTCACATAAAAAAATGCATACTGTGCCCATGTTTTGCTTACAAAACTTGATAATACCAGAAGAACACGTAATTTTCAGAAAAAAATATTAAGCTAGACCAATAGCTAATAACAGTGACTATTTTGGTAGATTAAGTCCAACATTTATTATCTTTATATATTTATCAATGTCAGTCAAAAATCTTTGGTAAAATTTCTGTGCCTTGCTTTCTTATCCACTGTAATAAATAATTTCAGAATTTTTATAAGAATCACTGCTATAAATAAAATATTTTAATGAGAACAAGAAGAAGTGGTTCTAATACAGATAAGAAATAAGTCACACTGCATAGCAAAGGTCCACAATTATTACAATAATTTATTTTCAAATGTACTTAGTTAATGATTAAACAGCCAAATCTTGTTAAAGTTGTAGAATCTCATGCTTGGAAAACAATAGGCATGGTTAATAACTGTGTTGTCTCATTGTTGAGCTAGTGATAAAGTACAGCCTTGTATCCTCTGCCTTGTGACACATTTTGTAACATCATGATTTATAAAGGGCAAGCCCTGACAATTCAGCAAGTGATACCATTTATTCATAATACTTAGTTTCCAATATATTTTATTTCAAAAGTAGTGTTGCAGGTAGATGTGCCAGAAAATTGTTTCTACTGCATAGCAATTATGTTTTCTGAAAACTTTGAACATTTCTGTGACCATACGCACTGATAAGCTCAACTGAATGGACACATCTAACACATCTTTACCTTTTAAATAGAAAATATGGGGATATTTATTTATTAATTAATCTCTCATTCATTTTTTAAATTGAAAACCAGGCTCTAATATGTATTTATCAGCTTACATAAACTGAATATATATACTGGGACAGTTTCCCTTTCATTGCTTAATATTAAGTGCTTCTTTTTGCAACATATTTTTGCATGAAGTCAGCAATGTTTCCCAGCATCACAATGCATGCCAGGTTCTGATGACCTTTTCTTGCAATATGATGTAATCCAAGGAGTCAGTGAACTGAAGTACAGGTGTAGCTATAATCCTTTGTGTCTTTTGAATCTTATCACTTCCGTATCTATGAGATGTTAACAATACACTCCTTTTGGGAAGAACAGCATCAGATTAGACAAACATTGTGGAGCTTTGAACACAGAGGATCACAGTTTACACCGGGTGTTCAAATACATGCATAAGCAGTTGCCATTCTCAGCAGGACCTCCATTCATTTTTTTTTTTTTTTAGGAGAACAACAGCATGGAATTTGTCAAGTGATTGGCAGATACTTTGTTAGGATTTCCAAAATCATAGCAAAAATGTTACATAGTCTCAGATTTATTTACAATTAAAAATAGAAACCCCAGTTTTGCCCAAGTCTAGGCTTAGCAACACAAGGTTCAACTTAGATAATTCCTTGGGTTTTTTTCCTCTAACAAAATGCAATTTGGGCCTGTAATTACAGAAGTAATATTCAATGACTCAATGTGTGAAAACACTGGTTTTAATTTTCTAAGGGGCAGTTTCCTGTGTCTTTTTCATTCAGAATAATTTATACATACATGCATATGTATATATATATTCAGAAAAAATCTTATGTAAGCATATATATATATATATATATAAGCGTATTCACAAAAATATTCATGAAACAATAATGTTTCTTATAGGGAAAACTATATATAAATACTCTAAGTTAATGATTTCTTTCTTTTGTCCCAGGAGGACTAAACAACAGAATAATATTAAATTACTTAACAGTTGCAGTTTGCATATTCAGGAAATGTGAATTGGAATGACAACTCTGATACATCAGTGGTATTGTGTCATGACATGACTATTTCTCATAACAGACAGCATCACTTGCCCATCAGACCCCACCTGAATAACACAGACTCCCATTCCTGCTGAGTCTTCCAGACGATTAGCTACTTGCTAATCTTTCTGTGACTTTCATAAAGGAAATGGGAGAGATTTTTATATATTTACATGGAAAATATTTATATTCCCTCCAGCAACATGTTAATAATGGCATGAGCTGAAAATGTAAATCACCTTGCTGTAGAGTAATATGAGAAATTTCAACATTTACTTTTACTTACACATGGAATAATTTCAACATTTTGAGAAGCTATGTCACGCTAGAAAAAGGTGGTAGATTATGATTGTGAAACACAAATATTTTGTTTATCACAGGAGACAGCATAGGGGACCTTATTCCCCATTTCATAGAATCATAGAATCATTAAGATTGGAAAAGATCCCACAAATCATCAATTCTAACCTCTGACTGAACACCACCATGTTGACTAAACCATAGTACTAAGTGCCAGTCATTTCTTGAACACTTCCTAGGATGGCAGCTCCACCAGTTTCTTGGGCATTCCAATACTTAACAACCTTTTCAGTGAAAAAATTCTTTCTGATTCTATCTGAACATCTCCTGGTGCAGAGGCCTGTTGTTGCTAGCTGTGTGGGAGAAGAAGCCAAACCCCACCTTACCACAACCTCCTTTCAGGCAGTCATAGAGAGTGGCAAGGCCTCTCTTGAACCTCCTCTTCTTCAGGTTAAACAACCCCCAGACATCCCTGCTATGATTTACTCTCAAGACCCATCCCCAGCTTCATTGGTCTTCTCGGAACACGCTTCAGCACCTCAATGTCTCTGAAGTGAGACGCCCAGAACTGTATTGGAGGGGCTCTAGTCTGTTCCCTGTCCCTCTCTACCAGCTCAGGGGACTGAGGCTACTGGCTCAGGCTGCCCTGGGGATAGATGGTCTTTCTTTTGAAGACTGAGTCAACAAAAGGGTTATTTACCTGGACCTTTTTGCCATCCTTGGGTAAAAAAAAATGTTTTGTTCAGTTTTTCTGTTTTTCAGCCCTAAGAGTAACTGGTCTACCTAATCTTACCTTCTCCAGATGTCTCCTGTAACAGGAAAGTTTTCCAGCAGGGCTAGTTATGGAGTATAGTAGAGTTTTATGCAATGAATGGATGTTCAGGAGTTAGAACTTGAGGTCGAATTCCTGTAATTTTAGAACAAGGAATAGAGAGATGAACATTAAGTCTAGCCTGGTTATCTAGGATCCTTTTCTGTGTCTTTTAATTGCTGATAATGAATCCTTAGACCAATTTAGACCAAATATCCTTCTAACCTATGGACAATGAAAGTTAGCTGAGATAAATCCTACTCCTGAGTGGGATTTTTTCATTTTATTAGTTGATCATGCCATAAAAAATCCTAATAAGATTCAGCAGTGATTTCACCTGAGAAGTGTGAGCAGACAACACATCACTCTCTCTCCACTCCTGATTGCGGCATCACCGGATAATGAAACTTGTTTCAGAATTGATCTTTTCCTCTTGTCTAGAAATCAGTCAACTCATTTCATGTTTCTCCATTTCGTTTGGCCTATCTTTGCTACTGAAGTCCTGAAAAACTTGTATCCTTAACTGCTATGCATATAGATAAAATATACATGGTGAATCATTAAATACAAAGCATATAGCAGATAGGTCTGGGGTTCCTGACTGGAGATGCCAATGAAGAAAAGTCAGACATAGATAAAACAGTGAGCAATTCAAATATAATTTTTTCATTAAGAATGTAAAGTTTGGATGTTAAACTTCATCCCAAAGCTAAAGGGTACAGCATGCAACACACAAGAGAATTAAAAAATGACTGATACAATACACAAACAAATTAGCAGGAGCTGACCGAAAAGATAAGTGTGTTACTGCACATTAAAGTTAGATGTCATTTCCTCTAATTTAAGGGTATTCCAATTAGAGTTAACCTGAAGGTTAGCTACTTTCATCTTTATCATCTTTTTGATAGTGTTAGCACAGATGTTGTGGCATCACGGAAATTATATGCATCATAAAAATGCAGCTAATTATCAGTGAACTAGTCACTTCTCATGTAGAATTAGTTTAATATCTTCAAGAGAATGTTTGTGACCCACTTGTCTGATAACAGCATCCATTATTGACCCATGGCATGCCCTGTCTATCTTTCCTTCCTTAAGCTCTAAGTGTCTGTCTGACATTGTGTTTTCTCTTGCTGGAGATGAGAATAGCTGGGGACCATAGGGGAGATTAACATTTAGCCCCCAATGGGTTTCTTTGAACACACTGAATTTTGCACTTGAATTTGCCTTTGCAGAAAGAATTATAATCTTTTTGCAGTTGGAATACAAGGATAGTTTGTGCACTGTCAGCATGAACAGGACATGGAGATTTGTGTTTATAAGTATGTAAGAAGATATTTTTTGTTTATTTTTTATTAGAAACAATATATGTCAGGACTATGCTTTAATAAGAAAATTACTATGTAACATTTTATAAAGTTGAGGATGGATTTTGAAGGATGACAGACATTTTTGATAACTAAGTATCGCTAAAATTTCTGGAGAACATATGGAAAAGAAAGCCAAACTCAAAGAAGCTTTGAAATATTTCTTCTCACTAGCACTTCAGATTTTTTAAACTCAAAATTGTGTTGATTTTCAGGGTAAAGCAGGATGAAAGACAGACCTTAACATATTGAAATATTTCTCTACATATTTTAAGAAAAAAAGGATAGAGCTAAGTACTGTTCAGTGAATACATTATTCAGTGACTTTTGTCATCTTTCATTGAATAAATTATTCAATTACTTTTCTTCTCTGTATTTGACTAGGTTTATTATGGGTACAATACCATTTATTGAACATATTACTCTACAAATATATATATTATCTGAATAAACTGTTCAATGAGTATTTTCCCCTAGAATTTTTCCCCTTTTATCCTTTCTTTTTTACAATGGAATAGAATAATTTATAATTTTCACATCTGAAAATGGAATTACTGACATGAAAAATTTGCATAATTGAATCTGAAATTTTCTTTTCTGCACTGAAACATTTTCATCATTTGAAAACATGGAGGTGAATGTGGACTGCATCATATCTATTGTTGCCATGGTATTCCAAGCCAAGCCATGTAAAACCTACCTGTTAAATATTATAGCAGTCATAATAACAGACTAAAAATACAATAATATTCTAGAAATGAAAACAATATAAGATGTCAAAAATGAGACAATACAAGCTAACTGCAACAGGAAATTTCATATGTTCAGAAGCTTGTCTGATATGGCCGATGCTACTGACACAATTAGTTGATATATTTGGTTTTTTTTACTTTAATATGGAATTTCTAGTTAATATTGCAAATAAAAAGGAAGGGAAAGTTGCTGTGCACAAGGAACATTTTTTTAACAAATGTTTTATTAGCTTGTACTGTTTATAATCTCCAGCTGGCTGAAACATTAAAAAGTACTACTTTTACCTCAAGGACTCAATCTGTCCACCTGGTCACTAACTGCCCTATGAATCACCTAAAGGTTACACGTTACAGCTACATTAATAAGATGAATATTAAGAAAAATGAAGTTAATAATGGACGTTGAAACATCTTTTGCATGCAACACCTTTCAACCAGTCACTGTGTCCTTTGCAAGGAGACTCAAAAGAATTTGCAACAAAAATTAGGAAGTCAGAAGCCCCTAGGTAATATTGCATTAATTTACTGGGTGTAAATAATCTGCTGGAACTTCAGCTTTGCAAGGCAGCGCTTGTGGAATTCACTTCTGGGAACGTAGGGTTGGAATGGATCTTCTGAGTGAAATGCTGTCTTTCTGCACTTAAGATGAGACTTCTGTGTTGTGCATTTATATCATCTTTCAAATGTCCATTTAAGATGATTCCAAACTGGGGTTCAGGGTTGTTTTCTTATGCCATTTTAAAGGCTGGCTTAGAATTGTACACTCTTGATGGTATTTCTTATAATTCCAACCTGCCTTTTCTTAGGGCAATTCATTAATGAGCTAATACTGGTCATTGTTTAGCTTTAAAAAAATCTCTCTTCTGTCCCTGATTTATTTCTGTCCTGATTAATAAACAAGGACAATGAAAACACAGAGAGAAATATAATCTTTTTCAGCCTTCATTGAATCAGGGAAGACAAGTAAGTTTTTCTATTCTTTCATGTTCTCCTTGTAAGAAATTTGTAATGTAATCAAAACAAGGAGCAAGAACAATATAAGTATTTAATATGCAGCAGGTCTAGCCATGAATAAGGTATCCATTATGTGACCATCAGCTAGTATAAAGAACAGAAAGCCACTGCCTGCCACAATGTGCTAAAGTTCAGACCCAAGAAAGGAGCATAAACACCATTTTGTGTAGCTGTGGAATGTGGGTTTTCTTCTTTCTGTTAAGTGAACAAAACTCCTCTAATAAGGAGGATATGTAAAATGTTTATCCACAGCCACACATGCTGTGGCCTTTCAGGACTTCTCAATGCAGAAGCCAACTACAGAATGGCAGAATGATCTCCTCTTCTACTTGGCATCCAAGCTGCCAGCAGTGCAGAATTCAGAGCCAGATGGAGGCAAGGGGAAAAACAATTATAAATCTGAAGGTTGGTAGCTGAAACATTTAATAGAGAAATTCTGGGTTGACATTCTGTTCTGTGTCTATTCTTTACGTATGGCATCTATGTTGATAGTGTATCTATGATAAGCATTTTCCCAAATTTAATGGATCATGTTGGTAGACATGCAGATATAATTCCAGATGTTACAGTATGCTATCCTTGCAGTTTACTATATTCAGAAATCTATGTTAGATGCCCAGGTACTGCAGTCCCCACACTGTATGACTCATAACTCATGTAGATATACTAAATAACATGCAAAGAAGCCAATGGACTTCTTTGTTTGTTGCAGGAAATCAACAAAGGAAATTCTGATTCCACTGAAAGCATCATAACTTGACCAAAACTGCAAATCTCAGATAATATTTTGTAACAGATTTGAAGGTCTGATGGACATCACTTAAAGAAATTGCAGATGCATTTTCAGCATCTCTAATAATTCAGAGCCTCTAGCATAATTAGATTTGACAAGCCAAGGTTTTATACTGTATGTTTTCACTATTTTCTGGGATAGGACTTCACCTTCTTTGCCATTTTTTTGCCAAACAGGTATTGATCAAGGAAGACTGTTGACTCCTGCTCCACAAAAGCAGGGCCTTCTACAAGACAGTGACTAGTGAATACCACAGAGCTGTCTTCACCTTTCCAGCCCACTCCCTGACTTGCTTTCATATAAACAAAAGTGTTTTGCTAGTGGTTTTGAAGAAATACCAAGAATAGCTCTTTCATCATAAAGAACTTTTCCATTATCGAAGAAAAATGACAAGAGATCACACAATACTTGAGTGCAAACTCAAGGTGAAAACCTGGTTTAAGTCAGCAAAACTTGGCATACACTATCAGCACCTGGTTCACTATCATTAAAATTTCCTATGCAATATCATATATAGTACAGGACTTTTAAGCCTTTCTGGGAAATATCAAGCCTCTAACAGCAGGATGATACAAGAGATAAATATTACAGCACTTTTCCCAATAATATCATAAGCCAAAAATGAAAAATACGTACAGTGAAAATTTTGATATTTTTACAAAAATCACAAGCAGTGAGCCTTTCTTTCATATTTAATAAAGATCTTTCCAGTCAGCTGCAGCTGATGATAAGTATAATATCTTTAAATGGTTAATCCAAGGATCACAGCTCAAGTGCTTTATGTGGTTAGGAGCAAGGAAAGCTGTTAGTAGACTCAGTGTGCATTTCATAAATCCAAGGATTTTTTTATTCCTTTTTTCTTTCTTTTTTTTTTTTCTTTCCATTTTTCACTTGGCTTTCTACTATATCTTAAACGCTTTATTTTTCAGAGGAGAGATAAGACTTGGTTCTTCACATAAAACTACAGCTTAGCCATTACTTAGTCTTTCTATGTTACAGAAAAGGTCCTGTCTGTGCACAGATGTCTCAGATTAAATTGTATCTCACAGTCCTTACAGTGCTCAGTACTAGATGAACTGCCAAAAGGGCCGTAGGCAAGAACTAAATTGCTTTGGTTTCAGTACACAGTGAATTTGGCTCAGACAAGCTGAATCAGTACATTAAATGCGAATCCCTCACAGATTTGAAAGCAGCCTTTAGCACAATTATTGACTGTGAGTGATGATTATGTCTAATTGAAGGAGACTTTTGCTACCTGTAGCTCAGTTGGAGTCCATGAGAGCCACAGCAAGGCACTGCATCTTAATTCAATGTTCCAGCTTGAAAGAAGCAATTGAACCTAAATCCTGAAGTGTATACACATGGTCGATAAACTTTAATAAACTTTACAGGTTCAGTAACTAGACTGAGTGTACATAATTCAATTTTTTAATTCAGGAAGGGAAAATAGCTAACAAGTATGTTAGGCTACAGTAATGTATTAGTTCATCTCATGCAGAGGCCCTCTCAGTAAAAGGAAAAGATATAGTTTCATGCTTGTCTTTGGAACAAGTCATAAATCTGCTGTTCTAAACACTATATTAATGCTCTACACGTGGAAGATTACCAGGTTACTTGGGTATGACCCAACTTCAAGTAAATTTGTGAGGAAAATAAAATAATTTGACAATTTTGCATCTTTTGCTATGGAAGTTATGGCAATAATAAAGAGAAATGAATGCTTTTCTTAATAGATTATGCCTCTCTCCCCAAGACTTTTTGGCATGTTTTCATGGTATAACAACACTGTTGTACAAAAAAAAATGTTATTCTATGTCTCAATCCTTCCAAAAAAGGGTTATTGATTTTTCTCACTGAACAAAAATAGATATTCTCAGGGGCCCTACAATCAGAATTGTGTTATCTTCCTGTTCTATAAAAAACTAAAAATTTGTCAATCTGTTCACAGCAAATATTTCTCTCCCACAAATATGTGAAGTGATCTATTAGATCTTTTCTAGGCTTAGATTAGGGTTCCCTTCCTGCCATTATTATGATAACATTCACAAAGCTCTTTGTGACAATGCATTTTTCATATTTTCCATAAGCATGTAACTATGTGAATCATGAAAATTTTCCATTTAAATTACTCCCTTACTAAATAATTGATATAAAAGGCAAACATGAGCCATACAGGTTGATTATTCCCTCCTTCTAGGAGGCTTACCTATTATGTAGGTCTCAGCTTCTAGCAAAAAAATATTAATTTGAAATTTGAATCCTGTCTTGAAAAAACAGTGTAAATCGTGGGTTGCATGAGCAGCAGGGAATGACGGATGTAAAGAGAGGTCTGTGATAACATATTTTGGCAGAATCATTCCATAATAAATAGTACATGGAAAGCCTTGAAATTTATTGCTAAGAATCTATAGTTTTTACATGCAGATAAGCCCACAACACCATTTCTATTGAGTCCTTTCAGGTTAACTACCCCAAGACTAGGAATTATCAGTACTAGGTATGTATCCTCTCTCTAAATATATTTCCTGTAATTTCCTAGATTTAAAGCAACAAAAGCCATAAAGTGGTCTGCTAGCAGGAAGGATTAAATTCCCAACACAGACTGCAATATCTTGGGCTGATAGACTAACTAATGGTGACACTTTGAAATTTTACAGGTGGATAAATTTTATGAACACCACTCTCCCTCTTGCATGGTTTCGAGTTATCTGATAGGAAGGAACAAGCATGTTTTTCCAAGGTTTCAAGGAATCTACACAGTAGTAGCTTTGGATTTATGCTTTAATCCAAAAATTAAAGCATAGGGCAGAAAAACAGATTTCTCTGTTCTTCTGCCCTATGCTTTAATTTTCGAATTCATTATTATGAAATTCATTATTACAAAACTCATTTACAAAACCCTGTATTTATATCTTATCTGCTTTGGCTTTTTGCTATCTTCTGGATATGCTGTTTCTTCCACTCTTCAGATTTTCTAATTATAACTACCTGCATTCATTTTTTTCTAAACTTTACTACCACCATCTTTATGCCTTCTCACATTACTCACTTTAACCAGCAGCCGTCTTCTGTTCCCCTTAGCAATGGGATCTCAGTATTCTCTACTAAATGCCTTGCAATTAATTTCCCTTTTTTTCTAATTCCAGTTTGCCTACTCTATTCCTGTTATGTCTGGCATACCACCACTCTTGGTCTCATTCTTCCCTCAATATTACGTCTTATTTTCCTGGACAGTTTCCTTCCAACATTAGTCAAAATTTCCTTCTCAGGTGTGCAATCTTCCCCTTTTTGGTCTTCTCCCCTCTCTCATGGTTTAGTATGGTAAATCCTTAGCATTCACAGAAGAGGTGAGTAGATTTCTTCAACTCAGTCTGTCTTCCAACAGCACTTCACCCCATAGACACCAGTAGCAAATTTATGGGTTTATTCTGTGGGGATATTTTATGCAAAATGTGCTCAGCATCCCAAGTTGTGGGGAGGAAGAACATTATTTGATCAAATGAGATGTCATCAACCTGAAAAATACAATTTATTTAAGATTTAAAATATGCTATTTATGGTATCTTGTCTGAATTCAGTTAATTCAAGATGAATTTGCTCTCCAGCCATTTTCCAAAACACAAAGCTGCTAAAACCTCTGAAAGGAAGGATGCTGGTAATTTTAACAGTGAAAAAAAGAACCTAAACTGACAAACCTAGTTTAAATAAAAACAAATTAGAAAAAATCAGGCACATGGTATGGAAAACTTCAGTGCAAAGAAGCTGTGTCCAAATTAAAAGAAAATAGAAGTGTACTTTACAAAGGAATGTCAGGGAACAAACCTTGCTTGCCATATTGTTCATTATTCTGGCAAGTGTTCCTTTAAAGAAAAGGGAATTTTGTCTCAATGGGAACATTGGGAATGAATTGCTTTTGTTTTCTTGATATGGGTTTGGTGGAATGACATTTTGCAAACAGTCTGAAATGCTATGTTTTGTTCCAGCTTTCATCTGGAAAATTTTGAATGGTGACACCAAAATAACATTGAATTTTAACAGTCAAACATCAGAAAACAAGTTTCTCACAAATAAACCATGCAGGACATTAAGAAGCATCTTATCTTAGGATATCAGATTATCACAGGTAGGAGTTTCAACCAGGATCTTTAATAACTGTCAGAGAGTAAATTGTATGTGCAAGTTTATGGAATTTGTCTTTTTCCTTTCTCACTATTTCTCTTTTCTTTTTTAAAACTGTAACCTATATAATACTTGCAAAAATACCCATTTTGTAGAAAGGAAAATTAAAGGCTGCTTCAGGAAATAAAATACTGAAGAGAAATATAAAGCTGTTGCAATTTTAAAAAAGGGCATAAAAATTGTGGCAAAAGGGGAAATTTATATTAAAGTTACCATATATGTTTGAGCCCAGTTGATTAGAGGATCTAAGCGGTCATATACATAGATATAGAACCAGCAATGAAACTGTCAAAACAAAACTCCATAACACACTCGTGGGTGTTTTTTTGATGCTGTTGAATTACTGTTATTATTTTCCATCATGCTTATTTGGCATTAGCTGAATTTTCATAGAAAGATTGAAGGAAAATTTGCAACCATTCCCCAAAATTAATTAAGGTGGTTTCTTGGTTTGTTTTTTTTTTTTTTTTTTTTTTTTTTTTTTTTTTTACTATCTCTTTAGATTTAACCTAGAGTGGCTGGGCTTGAAATTCTCAATTGCCAGAGAAGTGTCATTCGCAGTCTTCAAAATTACCCATTTCTTGACATGATAAAAATTTGGTTTCTGAAGGCCTAGTTCTTTGAGACAGAGTCATCCATTTTATAAATCTGAGAGTCTTTATAACATTGCTAAACATGTATCTGAGAAAAGAGTACTTAACATGGAAAATCTCAGATTCTGCTTTTCCAAACTGAGGTACCATGAAACCAGACCTGAGGTGTTATATCCACAACCCGATCCAGAAATCTGACACAGATATTTTGTTGAACACAACTGGGCAGGAAGCCACAGCTTCCTGAGAATGGCAGCAGATACATGGTCCTCACTACATTTTGAAATCAAGAGAGCCAGGAGCTGCTGTCTTGCACAGAAGCAAAAATATCACCAGTGACCAGTTACACCTTCCCTCTCAAGCAGAAGGGCATGCTGAAATACATTCAGGGTCTGCCAATAAACCTAATCTCCTATTTAGAAAACCATGAAACATGTTGCTCAGAGAAGTTGTGGTTGCCCCATCCCTGGAATTGTTCAGGGCCAGCGTGGATGGGCCTTTGAGCAACCTAGTTGCATGGAAGGTATCTCAGGTATCTCTTCCCATGGCAGCAGGGTTGGAATTGGATGGATTCCAACCTTTAACAACCCTTGCAATTCAAACAATTCCATGAATATCACTCTTGAAATGTTAAAATTTGCCCATATATATGCTGTTCAGAACATAATTCTAAAACCCACTGAGACAATTCTTTGAGGGTGAGTCACAGATGCAAAACACAGATTATCATTTTTAGAAATTACTTTTATGCTAGGGACAAAACTGTGCAGAGGGTCACAAGGTACTAAGTTTCAAATAAAACTTATCAAAATTTTTACTTCCCACAACATGTAGTTAGAAAATTCTTTTTTTTTGTATCAATGTGTAAAAAATGACAAAAGTTTCTCTTTTGAGATTTTAATGAAAATTTAAAACTCTGAACAGCAAACTCTGTGAGCCCTATTTACAAATTCATCAAAAGATTGTGTTTCATGGAAATATTTTTCTTCATGACATACTGCATTTTAAAAAAATTAAAACTGACTTTGAAATACATTATTTTGAAAGTGAAATTTGCCATTTTAAAATTATTTCTATTTCATTGCCTTTATTTTATGTCATATCATGTAATTAAAAAAATAAGTCTGAAGCAATATGTTTCAATCATTTTAAAAGAAAATATTTAACAATATGTTTCCATTTCATTATAGGGGAAAAAAAGAAAAGAATATTTTTCTCTGTAACATACGATCTAGTTCTCACCCAGCTATATTTTTTTGTCCCATAGGCCCTAAGCACCCCTCTAAGAACAGATGTGAGCAACAAGGTTTTTCTTTGTTTACAGCACTGGATTGGGGTTTAACTGAATTTAATTATTTCAAAATATATATTTTATGTGGTCAGACTTGCTCAACACAGTTTACCTTGGGTTGCTTCCTTTCACTTCAGAAATTCTAATGGGACATCAAACTGGCATGTGGTAATTATACTACTGAATGTGTGTTATTAGTAAAGATTAGATTTATGTCTACTAAAAGATAATAAAATAAAACAGCTGTTAGACTAGAGCTGATGCTGGTATAAATGGTTACTGGTATAAATGTTACAGTACAAATGGCATAAATGGTATACAGGTATTAATTATTACAACATTTATAATTGCTTTTTGAGGTCCCAGGAAAACATTAACATACATTTTAGGAGTCATGTTTGCATTAAATATTTGAAGATGAATTTGCTTAAAGTTTTTAGATATTGGTGGGGGAATGATATGTATTGTATCTAAAAAGAAAAAATATGTTAAAAACTTATGGCACCTTAAATCTGGTACCAGCTGCTGGCTAGAGAATGTAGTTATCATAAGCTTTTAAATTCTTTCTAGGTTTAATCTCCTTTAAAATTATAATTCTAATAATCGCAACTTGAATTTGTGGATCTGTTCTATCTACTAGGGATATATACAACATCCAGTATTAATAATTGTCTAGATTAGACCTGGGTTTGGCAGATAAATACTTCATGGAACCAGCAGTATCAGAAGGAATAAGTGATTGCACATGCTCAACTAAGATGTGCTGAAAAAAAAAAGTTTTTTCAGGAAGACTCTCATCACTTTCTCAGAAATCCCATCCCTTTAAAAGGCCTTCTATTTTTCAGATTTCACTTTCTTAGTTGTGGGGTATCTATCACAGTAAAAACTTTGTCATCTAATAAACCATCTATCTCAATAATTTATCTTAATTAATACTGAGAAAATGATGGTGCACTGAAATCCAGATGAGGTATTAATAGCACAACAAACCATTTTAAGTCATTCTGAATGCTGTGTTTTAGAATGTGGTTCTTTAGTGCAACTGTACTATATATATACTTAAATTGAATTCTGCATAAAACAGGGAGCAAAGATTTCTGAATTACGTAATGTAAAAAGTCAAAGCCCACATCTGTGGTCTTCAGCAAAGCCCATTTAGCACTCTGAAAATAAATAGTCTGAGATTAGGAATGCAATTTTACCTGTGAAAGAGCAAATAACTTGAACAGCCAGGCTGAGCTTTGTGGTCACTGAGGCCAAGAAAAGGATTGTTTTCACTGGGAGTGGAAAGGCCTTGGTGTTTTTGGACAGCCTGTATCCATGCATGCAGCTCTGTATCCCTGCTGCTTCACACCACCACTGGAACTTGCTGGTCCTATTTCTACTTCTTTCACCTGACCCTGCAATAAATATACCCAAGCACCTGAAGGCAAGTTGATGATGGTGTGAATTCTCATCCTCAGATGCTTGCTGATTCTTGGACATTATGTTTTCTGTGTTATAGAACTCTACCAACTATTCCCAGACAAACAATTCCCAGATAACTAATCCAGAATTACTTAGTTATTCTCTTATTGCTCTTTCAACTAGCTGTTCATGCTTCTTAAAAATCCCCACTGCAAGCTTTAAAGCCAGTTTTGTTTGTGTGAGCAGCCTAGCACACTCTCTATGAAAATGGCATTTGTTCTGTAGGCATCATAATTTTCCTTGCAGTATTTTAACACTTGGTTCTATATTTTCTGTGCTGGTTTTAGCCCAGATGTAGTTTGCATCTCTTGAAGTCTAGGTCTATTTTCTCTATTTTTAAGATTCATTTAATAACCAAGATCAAAGAAATTCTGACAGGAGGTGCACTTGTTTATAGCTAGCTTGAATTTCACAGAGTATAACTCTATTACATGGGAGCTGTGTGTCTCTTGGTATGTGTGTGTGTTTCATGGTGCACAAATAAAGATGAGGTTAACACTTTTCACATAATTATCATTTCCATTTTAGCAGTGTTATATCACATGTTTTTATCCAAATACTTAAAGCCTAAACTGTAAAATTTGACAAGGTATCTTCAACCTGAAATTCTGATCAATAGGAATAATGTGATATGGTCTACCATATAAATAGTATAAAAGCAGACACCTTTAAAAGGTTTACAATCAAGTGACAGACAAAACGAACTCATGGGAGATTTAAGATACTTACATGTGGTGCTGATGTTTTTTATTCCCAGGTTTATTCATTTAACACTGAAATAGTGGGCATTCACTTCCACCTGTGAACTGACTTGTGACTACTTCATATTCTGTAAGATTATACCTCAAAATCCAGAAGACAGTAACAAGGCATGGCACTAAGTCAGGTACCTGCCTTTTTGCTCAGCCAGTGGTAATGATTTCCAGAAAAACAACACCACCTCTGAGGCACCATGGCTGGTCCCAGGTGGAGACGGAATTAAAATACATCCCAAGAAAAAACCCCATATATTAAACATATGGTCCAGAAAGTATTATTCTGTGCCAAAGCAGCACATGAAATTTGAATTAGAGGTAAGCTTGGATAGAACAATTAATTCTTTATGGGATGAGCATGGCTTTTCATGCCCAGCTTCTGGGACAACGACAGAGCACAGTTTATAGAATGCTATGGATAACTTGAAGAAAAATTTTCAATTCTGCATTAAATGTGCTACACAGCACTGATACAAGGGATACCAAATTCTACACCATGGGAAAGAAATGCAGAGCAGAGTAGCTTCTTTGCAGTATTTCTATGTTTTGCTTACAATTTAAGACTGATTTGATATTTTGGAAATATTCAGTAGGTGGCTACTGATGCTAACTAATTTCATTAATGGGTTTATCACTTTTTACACCTGCTGTTCATGTTCATTATTTGACTTGCTGTGAACAACAGCAATTGTTCCCTTGTCAGGGAATCTCTCATCCAGCAGAGAGTCTTATCACATATCAGTGGCCCTAAGAGGCAGGTGATGGGGGAATTGGTTTGGTAAAACTGTGATAAAAGTGTGACATTCCACTTAATAATTATGTTTTCATAAAAGCAGAAAATTTCGTGTTTCACTAGCACCATATAATGGCATCTGGAAATGGTTTTGTTTCTAACCACACCACTTGAGGTCTATGCTCAGTATGAGCAATTATCATTCTGCACTTTAGGAGGGGCAATCTCAAATGTGCCCAATGTAAAGGTGCCTCTGACCCAGAGCAACGAGGATGTTCCCAGCTCTGCTGTCATGATGTTGGATAAAAGTTGTTCTCCTGTATAAACAAATCTGCCCCCTTCATACATTTACACAGAAAACTGGAATAATTCCTGGATTATTCCAGCTGGCTTTCACTGTGTCTGAAAAAGGTTCAGAATGCACAGGCAGCTTTTTATGTCTTTCCTACCAAGTGCATGTCATTTTGGTGGAAAGATACAATTTGATAAAGGCTCCTTATAAGAATTATTATGAGCATTTTATTTTAGAGGAGGGAAAATGAATAACTGTTTTCCTTTTCCTTTGTGGCATGCAAACTCCCTAACATTTACACATTATGCAAACTTCAAGGAGAAAGCAGTTAGCATGTCAGAGAACCAGCAATGATAACACTTGAGCAGAGCAGTCTGCAGCATTCTCTTTAGTTTCACGACAGGCACATTAGTCTGGATGTTAGCTGCTTCTCCTTAATTGGATTGCTTGCATAAATTGCAATACAAGGTGGACATGTGATAGCTTTCTTTTTCACCAATCAGTCATGTCAAGAGAACCTTATGTATTTTATATAGAAAGTAGAAAAAATGATAATTTGAAAAGATGAGAAGATGGTGCAGGGTAAAAGCTGATATTCTTCCTTTATAACAGATAGCCCCAAGTTGTAGAGGCCATTATTTCTTGCATTTTCAGAGCAAATGAACTTGACAGATGGCTGTGTCACCTAAACCCCTACCTACCAACTTGATTATGCAGAAAACAATACAATAGAAAAGAAATCATTACTGAAGGAACCTGGTTAGTCCACAGAGGGCTGAGCGGTGCAGAAGAACAAAATTACAGTTGTGGAATTGAACAGCAAGAATACATTTAACATAAAGTGGGTTACAGCAAGGCAATCAGTCATGGCTAAAGCTATTGTCTAGGCTTGCTTGCATGGTATATGAAGTAATCTGTCATCTACCAGTGAATTTATGCTTAGTTTATAGTAGAAAAATACAAAGGTTTTGCCAGGGCATGTTCTGGTAGTCTTAAGTATCTCAACTATAGATCTATTAAAATAAAATTATAGGAATTCAGGACATTTTACTGCTTCCAATCTGTTTTGGAGGACATTAATACCAAAGTAATTTCTTCCCCCTTCTCCCATGTTACTCAAATATTAACCAAATTCAACCACTTAAGGAAAGACAATATAGGCTGGGCAAGACAAATACTTAATCCAGGTTATACAGTATTACAATTACTCCAAAAAAGTTACTTTGGATTTGCTGGAGGTCTGGGTATGGAAGTTATGGAATGACATTCAGCAAGACAAGAAAGGGGCAGCAACTATTCCTGGTGGCCCAGTCCCCACATTAATTTTTGCACATTCTCTGCAAAAAGATAAAATCTCTTATGATTATTATTATCTCTTATTATTATTATTATTATTATTATTACTATTTCTCAGAGGTATTATTATATGATCTAATGCATCACTTGCAGCAATATGGGCTTCTAGTCTCTGTTTCTCTTGACAGCTTCAAGCAATACAATCCACTACTATATGCTTGAGGGCTTACCACCTGGTTAGACCTCATGTAAACTAATTCTTTCAATAAACTACTTTTGATATAACCCAGCTCATCTAGTTTGCCATTAACACCATTGAAAATATCCATTTTAGCAGGATAGGTGTGTTTGTTCACAGAGAGATGCTTGTAAAAGGTTTGATGCAGCTGGTGGAGAGTCAAGACTGTGGAGAAAAATTTACTGAGTAGGGAAAATCTCTCCCTATAGAACACAGTGGACTTCCATCCCAGAAACAGCTCTTTTTCCTCTATTACTAGGCTTCTCTGATATTCAGTATGTACATGACTGACTTCCACTTTTTTCCCTAAGACTTTTGGGACAGTCACGCTCTCATATCATGGGAAACCCATGTAGTAGCAGGTAAGCAAGTGTCCAGGAGTAAGAGTCTTGCTCCCAGAAATCCTCAATGTTGTGAGAAAAAGACAAGAGAGAGGGTGGAGCTTCCAAAAAAGAAGAATCTCTGTCTTCACTGCTTTGGAGCTTCCAAGCCTCTTGCTATGGCATTAGAACTGTTTCAGCCAGAGCAAAGCAATCAGAGATATTTTTAGCCTCAGCATGAAGATGAAGCTTCCAGTGTTTTCCTGATGCTGTGATCAATGCAACTTGAATGGCTCCAAAAAAAGTACTTTGCCTCTTGTGGAGGCTTGTGTCCTTTTACTGGTCTCAGGTCTAAAGAGTGTCTTTGGAATATCTAGGGGTTGAGCCTGATTTGGAGGAGTTCACATCCTCCTCTAAGGTGTTAGGGACAGTTCATCAATAGAGCTCACACATCTGCTTTTCCAGCACTGGAATGCTGTCTGCAACTTTTGCATATTGCTGAGAACTTCCAGATCTCTGCTAGGTTCAACACAATGACTGGTTTTGGTAATGTTGAAAATATTGACAATACAACCAAAAACCCTATGCTTGACTGTGGAGTAGCCCAAGAAAAACAGGTATTTAAAAATGAAAACTTACCTACAAAGTCTTTTTGTAAACCAAAGGCAAGAAATGTCTTAACTATCTTGCAAACAAAAAAAAAAAAACCTTGCCCCAAGAAGTTTTTGAGTCCATAGAAGTACACAACCTCAGAAATAAATGAGTTCTGTAACATGAATAGGGAAGTATAGACTACACTGCTCATTTGCATGAGACTTTCTTAAGAACTATACTGGTAAAATACCCCTCCAGAACAAAGTTCAAACACTGTCACTAGAAGACATGGAAGGACAAACCAAATCAGAATTATTCAGTGGGACAGGACATCATCTGGAGTTCAAACCCACTCTGGTGTTCAAATTAACCAACTGTGTGACTAATAAAATAATGTAATTTGTATTAAAAGCAGAGAAAATGAGCTTGGCAAATGACTGAATCACATTTGTAAGAACTGACCCTAGTTACTGCAGAACAGAAAGGCCTATTTTGGTATCTAAAGTATGAAAGAAATGAAGAAATAAGGACACAAATTTAAAACTCCTAAAGAAATTTGCTAAAAATGTCTTCATTACTGAAACCAGGCCACAATTTTCTCATTCTTTCAGATATCACCTCTTCTTCTCATGTCTTGACAAACATGATGTCTTTATCATATCCAGAATTTAGACACTCATAGCCCTTGACATTGACATTATACATACACATATTTATCTATGTTCTGGTAAAAGTCCTAACTACAATAATCTTTTTCAGTTCTTTTGATTCCTATTCAGTTTATCTCTGAAAAATCATATCACATCTTTCCATCATAGTTCCATTTATGAACTCTTGCTCATTCCATCAAGATATTCTATGAGAAACTCAAGGGTTACAAACACAGAAAAAAAGGACAAAAATTTTCAAAGACATCTCTGAAAGTTGTTGAAAGGTGATGTTCTGTCCGGTTTTCGGCTGTTTGGATGGCCTGGAAAGGCCCGGGGTGGCCTTGGGGCAGCCCGCGTTTCAAAGGAACAGAAGAGGCTTCAGTTCTTTTCTCGGTCTCTGTGTTTATTAATTGTTTATCTAAAAGATTTTCTTTCGGCCCGACAGAGGTCTGCTCAGCAGCCAGCCATGAGCACACTCCCCTCCCCTCCGGGCGGTCACCTATCTTTATACCCAAAGTTGCGTATACAATATTTATCATTTTTCCCCAATGCCTTTCACCCTTATTGCCCGGTGCACTTTTAGTAATGACCAATCCCAAAGTGCCACCATCACCACAGAAGATGGAGGAGAAGAAGAAGAAGAAGAAGGACAGGACACACCCCAATTCCTCCATCTTACTTCTCTAAACCCCCCTGTACAGAAATCCTAAACCCTGTGTTTCACTCTCTAACTAACTAATCCCTTCACCATTCACCCCAGTGAAACCCTCCTATCCTCATACAGGTGTCGTCTCCCGTGTAGGATCAAAGTCCAGCCACCAGACACTTCTGGCAACATTCCAGGACTCCCAAGCCCCCCAAGGGTGGTCTCGGTGACTCGGCACCTCAGTCCTGAGGTGCTGAGATCCCACAATGTTCCAGCACCCAAAATATGAAGGCCATTGTGGGAATACACCCGACATCTAGGTAGTAGTAACAATCAAATTCTAGAGATTGAGTTTATTAATTTATTGATATATGTCTTTATCATCTCAAATCCTGCATTGGGATAGTCTAAGAACTAAGTTCAAAACAAGGTTTCCTTTTCTCCCTTGAATTTGAAATAATTGAATAGTTCCCTTCCAATAAATTCAATTAGTTCAGAACTAAAATGTTTTTAACGTCAAGAACAACATTCTAGTTTACCTGAAAAGCTCACAAGCTAACAACTAGTTTTGCATGGCTTTATCAAGACCATCCCCCAGCTTCCTGATTTCAGATGTTTTACTTCCTTCCTTTCATGTGCTGTCAGAATTTTTCCAGAGCAGCCCACTCTCCTCCTGCTACTCAAATTCCCAATATCCGTCAGATTAATGCCAGGATAGGATGTAACAGTGATCCTCTTCTGCTGATGCACTCTGTACTCAGAACAAAAAGTATCTTTCATTTAAAACTAAACAGCAGATTACAAGAATCATATTCTCACTCCTCTAACCTCTGTCTGTGTTTTCACTTCACCCAGGGCAGATTTTGATTTCACCTTTGTCATTTCCTGGTGTACTTTCAGCCCTTCACCTGAATCAAAGACACATGTTCATGGCAGGCTAAAATTTGCTTTGAGAAGCAACTTTCCTCTTGCTTCATACTTGGTCTATCAGCTGCTTTTTTGGCTTAACTTTTCTGTCTTTTCTGTAGGGTAAATAATCCACAGTTTTTCAGTTACTGCATAAAACAAATGTGTGTATGATTAGTTGCTCAATTCAGTATTAACTTACAGGGGATGTATTTTGATTCTCAGGTTGAGTTCTAACCTGATTACAAAATCTTCTGATAAGGAATATTACTGAATTCCTCTCCCTTGTAGGATACAGTTGTCCCTAGATGTATATAGTGATTGTTCATCTTGTGTTAAACAAACAATCTCAACTTTTATGCCTTGTCTTTATCTCCCCAGGTAATACTATTACTCTTTGGATTTTTTAAGCAGTGTTTTTTTGCTCTACGTTGAATCTGCGAGCATAACTAATGACATGAAATTGACCTGATTAATTACTGACACTTCAATTTTGCAGCTAAGGAAGTGCACTTCAATAAGTAAATATGCACTGGCTGCAGCTGTCCTGGTTCTTGCTAGAACTGGGATCCTTTTAGAACTAGCACACTTCCCAGCCAGCCCTGAGACTAACTCAGACTGCAGGAGTTTTGTGGATATGTCAATCCATAAACCTCATTTGCTTTCAGTAGCAGGGAAGATTGGGACCATTTACAGAGACTCCTGGTACCTGTATTAAGGCAGGGGGGATATTTAGAAGAAATCAGTCTGGGCCACTATTCCTTGCCTGTTGCCAGGGGAGCTACATGTAAAATGGGTCACTCTAATGAGTAGCACGTGAACCTGTTTTCTTGTAAAGACCTCATATAGAATATGTGATTTTTGAAGCTGACTAATTAAATATCTTTCAGTGGTTATTTATTTGCTGAAATCCCGTTCTAAAATAAGTACATGAAATCCTCTATTAATTCAGACTAATAACACACACACATAATTATGTCCAGCTATTGCTTTTGTAGAGGTTGTTGTCCCACTGTTCTCTTTACCAGTGGGCTGCAGAAAAGTCAAAATCCCAAAACTTGATCCTGTTGCTGCCTACACATGTGTTCTGCTTATAAAAGAGTTAATTGTATTCTCTGGCACTGGCTTTTAAGGATGTATCTCACCTTGCTCTAAGAATCCAAAAGAGCTAGAGTTTGCAACTTTAGTTCTCAAAAACTTTTCTTCATATTCTACAACATGCTGCTAGGCAGTTCACAATTCTTAGTTGTTCACAGCATTAATTTACTTTATTGATGACATAATCAGTATTTTGTCACTGTAGAGTTTAGTTGTCCTGGTAAAGCTGACCATGGAAGTTTTGAACATTGATTTTTTTTCCCCCCTCTGCAGCATAAGTGGATGATTTATCATCTTCTTCTGGGACATCAGCCAGAGGCAAGAAATAGCTCTAATAACATGCTCTGAAGTGACTTATACTGACTGTGTTTAAAAATGTGGTCAAATAATACGGTGTACCTGGACATAGGAACATCAACCATTGAGAAAGACAGGACAACTTTTTATACAAACAAATGACATCTAGCACACAACAATTACAGGACCCAGCTTTCCTTCAAAAATAGCTCCGAGACTTCCTTCACTTTTATTTGTATGTAAAACATCTTGGGCTCGATTTTTATTATTTAAAAATTTCTGAATAAAATATTATGAAAATCTATCTTAAAATTAGCAAAAGGTAGTATAAAACAAAAGTTTCATGTACAAACTTTCTTTCTCAATGAGCATTTAGATTTCAGCATCACTAATGTTATTAATTTTCTTTCATTGTATAAAGTACAGTCTTGAAAAACAAATCTAATGCAACAAAAAACACAATAATTACAACCATTGCCATACTTTGAGATGAAACATGAAGGCAAGGAAGAAAAACAATTTCATAGGATTCCCTGTTACCTCAGTAGACTCATGCATGTGTGTGCACGAAAGGAAAACAGATTGGATGCAATTTGATGTTACATTTCCTTAGGTAACAAAGCTGGCTGTTTCCTGATTTATGTAGCAGTCCCATAAGCAGTCATATTGCCACACTGATATAGCAGGAGAAGGAAAAATGGTAGTACAAGGATGGGAAATAATGACTAAATAGGAAATAGGACTGCCTTATGCTGGAGGGAGAGAAAAAAACCCAGATAATTGGAGGAATGCATTTTACAGATAAAAATTAATTTTAATTGAGGAAGCAACTAGAAGTAATTTACAAAAAAATTTATAAATTGGTCTCAGAGTTAAATCCTTTCCAACATGCAAGAAGCCCAGAAATAAAGACTGGGAAATATATATATATATTCATTTTGCATATGTGCAATCTAAGCAAAAAGAGATCCTTCAGGCATACGTGGGTAAGTAATGACAAACATTATAACTGCATTGGGTCTCTTTATTATTTGCTTTACTGCATATTTATTTGAGGAAATCTTTGGTCTTTTAAATGTTCATTTGAAAATACTGGAGTCCAAAGATGACTCCAAATTTATAAACATGTCATGAACTTTGGTTACATGCAGAAATGCAATTTATTTTGAGACTGAATGGAAATAATTTTGGACAGGACAGGAACTGTTTATATAGGTCACATCACTCAGTAATTGATATAGCCATTCGTATACACTACTACTAGGCCAGATTTTTAGTTGAGGTAAATGGGTGTAGCTTGATAGTTACATGAAGCTTCTCAACCACCTGTTTTAATGTTTCTGCCTTGTATAGATAAATTAAAAAAAATTATTCTCTGATTCTAGGAGTTCACATGCTCACGATAATTACTTTATTTTCTCCCAGGCTGTAGCACTGATATAGAACACTTTCTGGTCTGGTCTTGGGGTTTGGATTTTTTAAATTAGAGTACATTCAAGCATGTTAGCCAATCAGAATAAAATATTTAAATTTATCACTAGCTTATTGTAGTAGGAAATATTTTCTTTAATTTAGATAAATGTGTTAAAGTCAACCAGGTTCGAGTACAATGATAAATCTCACAAATGCCAGATTTTTAAGTAAAATAAAATAAAATAAATAAAATAAAATAGTGAAGTAACTTTTTCTAAAACTGTTTCTACATGGCAAAAATGATACTAAAAATATAGCAACCAATTTTTCTTTCTGCAAGAATGAAACTAGGAATTATTTTTTTTAACAGAAATATATTAGCTGAGTATTTTGAGCTTTCCTGAGATTTCTCTTCTTATCCTTCAAACTCTGTCAAATTTTGAAAAAATTTATCCTGAATCCTTAGTTCTCTTTTGAATATGAGTTCATACCACCCATATCCTATTTGCTCAACTACTTATTTTATAGTTATGCCCTTTCCGATGCATTAGAAACAGAAGTTAATGTATTTTAACTCCTACAGACCTTGAATTTTTAGAAGTGAGTTCAGCATCTTGTAAGTCCGCCAGACCCTCTCAGGCCATACTCATTTGGTTTACAAGAGTGGTGCTCAATGAATATCCTCCAAAGTCACTTCTCCTCCTATTTAGCCTATCAGGATGACCGGGTTTTAAGTACCAGTTTTCACTCTTTTTGCACAACCATTTCAGCTGCAGGAATTACTTGTAAACACATGAGTCAGCCACCAAGAAGAGAAATTATCTTGCTTTCCTCTGCATAGGGCCCAAAGGAAAATCTGTGCTTCTCATTCCAAGGGATTTGCACAGGCTGGGGAAGAGCAGGTTATGCTGGTTGTGCACTCGACGTGAGCACCATCTGGCAGTGGCAGGGAAGGTGACTCTGGGGGAACACTGTCACGAGCACTCTGCTGCTGCTCTAAAGAGGAGTAACATCAACATCTTGCAGGAATATGCTGCTGGTTTTACCATATGTGATAACAGACTGAGACTGGACATGGCCACTTCTTGAGGGATTACATTTCCCCAGCTGATGAGGGATCCATTTCTGCCTTTGTAATATAAGAAATCTGAGTTCAGGGTTTATTCACCTTGTGCCTTTCTTGAGCACACAAACCAGTGTCTTGATTTTTTGTCCTCTAAATCTACTGTGTTCCAAGGTATGTGCCAAAAAACTTTGAGCTTTTCATGCTATAGTGTGTAAGATACCTGCAAGCTACACATTGCATCCAAAGGAACATTTCCTTTCTGTAAGAAGAGATCCTGAGGCAGATTTGTTTTAACACACAAAATGCTATAATAGACCACTTTCCAGGTGTTACTTGAAAAAATAGTCAAAGCAGGAAGCTACCAGAGGCAGCCTACACAAAAAATAATCACAGTAGCAGATATTGGCACCAACACCTAAAATAAAATACAAATCTCCATCTCTGAAATGAAGTTCTGCTTGTAGTCTTTGTCTTACCAGCTACATATTAATGATCCTTCAGGTGTAAGCACTATGTACTGTTCCTGCAGATATTTGGGTGGACTTACAAAGCTGTTTTTTGGGAAGGCAGAGGGGAAAGTGTGGGTCAATGGAAGGCAACCAAATGAAACAAAGATTACTGGAAGAACTGGCGCATACTTGTTCATGTCATATGAAAGTATGTGAAGAATTAATAAGAATTATTTCCAAAATATCAAAATGTTCTGGCAAATATTAGGATAGGCCTAGTTTAAGCTACTGTTTTAATAGAAGGATTAATTTAAATAAAATAAATTAAATTAAATTAAATTAAATTAATTTAAATTAAATTAAATTAATTTACACCTTTGTATATGAAGCATGCACACTTCTTAGAGTGTTTCCACTGCTACAGAAAACAAATGAAACAAAAATGGTTTGTTTCAACACAAGAAAGGACTTTCTAGGCCTGCTGTATTTTCCAGGCTATATTATCATAGAACCATGGGCATAGGTTGGAAAGCACTTTTAAAGGGCATGTAGTCCAACTCCCACTGGATCTTTCCCTAGATCAGGTAATTTAGACTCTTGTCCATATAACCTGGCCTTAAATGTTGCCAGGGCTGGGCATCTACCACTTTTTGGGGTAGTCTTTTCCAGTATTTCACCCTCCTCATTGTAAAGAATTCATGCTCTATGTCCAATCTAAATATACCCTTTCAGTCTAAAATCACCACCTTTTGTCTGATTGCAATAGACCTTCCCAAACCGTATGTTCTCATCTTTCTTGTAAGCCACTTTTAAGCCCTGAAAGACCACAATTTTTCTTCTTTTCCTCTTTTTCTTTTTTTTTTTTTTTTTCCCAGGCTCAACAGCCACAGCCCTCTCAGGCTGTCTTCGTTAGGAGAGGTGTTTTTGTGGGCCCCCCATTCTGGACTTGCTCCAGAAGGTCCATGTCCTTCCTATGCTGAGAACCCCAGAGCTGGATGCTGCACTCCAGGTGGGGATTCAGAAGAACAGAGCAGGGGGAAACTATCCCCCTTGCCCTGCTGGTCAAAGTGTTTTTGATGCAGCCCAGGACACATTTGGCTTTCTGGGCTAGGAGTATCCATTGCCAGCTCATGTCCAGCCTCTCACCCACCAGCACCCCAAGTGCAAGCCCGCCTCACAGGGCTGCTCTCCATCTGCTCATCCCCAGCCTGTGCTGGTACCAGGGGCTGCCCCAACCCTGGTGCAGCACCTTGCCCTTGGTCTTGTAAAGCCACATGACATTCCCATGTGCCCATTTCTTGAGCTTGTCCAGGTCCCCCTGGGTGGCATCCTGTCCTTCAAGGCATGTGAACTACACCGACCAGCTTGCTGTCCTCTGCAAACTTGTTGCTAATTTCTTAAAGGAATGCACCTTCAAGTTGTTTCACTGCTGTTTCTCTGCTGTCTCCTGTTACCTCTGGAGCCACTCCAAGTATCAGAACAAGCTGAGGTCCTCACTAGCAGAACATCCAGTAACCTTGGTGTGTCCTCCCACATTTTGTCACAGACAAGCCTGATATTATCCCTTCCCCATTAAGTTTTAGGAAATTTGTTGTTTCTAAGGCTGGATTCACAACAAAGTATTAGGTATTAATTAGGAGATGCCACTTAAGAGTAAATACTGCCACATCATTGTGAACTTTCCATACATATTTAGTGTTCACTATCAAAGGAGTGAGACAGCCAGCAGTTAGGATCAGGCTAATGAAAGTATCACTCCTTTGTAAAACTCTGACCAAATAAATCTGAGAAAGGCTATAACAATATTATCACTGAATAAACACCACTTTGTCTTCCACTAAGGAACTCAGTGTTTCCAGCCTTAGAGGAAAAAAAAATCTTTACAAGTTATAAGATCTCCATGATTGCAGGTAGTGGCTCTGAGAAACAAATTGAATTCCTATTACTGAGTTAGAAAATAAACTTTGGTCCTGGAAGTGGCAAAATGTAATGGTTATTTGTTATTTTTTAATTTTTTTTCTTTCATATCATACTATTACAAAAGCAAAATTACATTTTGACACATGAGATTGTTTTCAAAGTGTTAGAGTGACTTTTGGAGGGATAGAGGAGTATAATTCTTCTCTGGAAAAAAAAAAGCAAACTAAAAATGTCTTTGGTATTGAGCTAGATCTCTTTTAATCCTCTGATAAAATTATGTGGGATTCTGTTGTAAGATATTTCTAAAAACATATCTAGCAAGTGAGGCTTAATTTTGAAAGTTAGTGTTCCTGATGTACAAAAAAATCATAAAAGCTCCACAGAGCTCCAAGAGACCTGCCTTACACCGCTTGCCATGAGAAGACCTTGTCCTCGTTTTCACAAGCAAGTACCAGACCTGACCTGTTAGTCCACTTATGTAAATAATAAGTCCAATTCCCTTTGCAAGCTCCTGCTAAAGCTGTGCCATTAGAGCCATCGTGTCATTTAGGCAGTCAGTGGAGAATCAAAGACTGCCTGTGCTGCAGCAGCCCAGTGCTACGTTTCTAAGAAAATGGGCTCTTAAAAAAGGAAATGTCACACCGCAGTGTGAGAGATAAACAGAGGTATATCTTTAGAGCAGCAGGCAGGGACTGTAGAAACACTCTCTGTAAATGACTTTGATCCCCTAGTGTGATGAATCATGGAGTCGCAAATCCTTTTTAGCTAATTGCTATCAGCTTGTGAGATTTTTCCTTCCATGTTCAATATCAATTTTCAGGGCCATAGGAGATAGCACTTGTCCCCCGAGCCTGCTGGCGACTTACCGCTAAAACTGAACTAGCACCACTTAACAGTTTAAAGGGGGAAGTCATTTAATATGACACTGCTGCTGGTAACTAAAAGGGAAAATATTAGGGGCAAATAAAGGGAACAGTAAACCTTTTTTTTTACTGTCAATGACTTGCCTTTGAAAATGTCCTTTCCATATCCACGTAGTATCAGTGCATCTATCTCAAAGCAAAAGAAGTTTTAATTATTCAAAAGTGGTAGGCACAGACTTGGGAAAAAGGAGAGTGAAATTTGGTTGCTCTTCAATTCCAATAATTTTCACATTAAAAATAGTAAATAAAATAAACTTTTTAAAGACTCTTTGAACCATACTATTGGACTAAATGACAAATTTAGAATATAATTTTGTATTTAAACATGGTGTGTATTTCACTCCATCTCCACTTTCAGGACTACCAAGTGAAAATGCTTTAGATTTCCGAGGAAATCTGGTCCTTTCCTGTTCACTGGAATTTTTCTGCAAAATTTTGTAATCACTGCTTACTCACAAGGTTATATAGACCAGAAGGTACATCTTTGAAGGATAACAGCATAGCTATTTTTCCAGGCTATAGGGGGACAACTCCCTGCAACTTCTGAACAGTCCAGATTTAGAAATTCTAAATTCATATTTGTCTCTGGGTATTCAGCAGCCCCTGAATACAGGCAGCATCTCCAATAGTCAAAACCACTTAATAAATAAACTTAGATTTAGTAACATATTTCATGGTGTTTAAAATGTAGAATTTACAGAATGGAAGAGCAAGCTATTAGGCTAGTTGAGTGTGTAAAGCTAAAAAAACATAGTGCTTCAAGTGAGTGTAGGAAATTTTATTTTAAAAATAGCAACTGGACTTACTTTTGATGAATCCTTTAAGTTAGCTGAACTGTCACTGCTGGTCCTATGGTCTTCACAGTCGTACACTGGATCTAATACTTGGAACAGTGACAATTTTCCAGCCTAGATTAGGAGTATTTTTTTAATCTGTATTTAAGAAAATTAACATTTTATCCTAGGGACCGTAATCACCATTTAAGGATAAATATATGCACAATAAAGCCTAGCTTCAAAGCAAAATTTGGTTTAATTTGTTACAGACCAAGAGTTAGTCACAAAAATTATTCTGGGACAAATTTTAAGCAATATTCTTTTTTGAAAATATAGAAATAAATACATAAATAAAAGCCAATTGGGCATTTATTGTTTCCTGGTGTTTTTCCATTGGCTTCCTTATCAAGAGAAATATCTAATATTAAAGTAGAGATTTATTTGTTTTAACTAGGATAGACATAAAGATGGAAATGAGATGATGATTATGGGATTTCAATGTGCAGACTGAAAATAAAATTTAAAAAATGTTATCATTAGCTCAGCACACAGATTCTGAATTGATATCCAGATTATTTTCTTTTCTGGGGAGGCAATAAAATTTTGGTGACAAGACTCTTAGTTTTAAATACTTTCCCAATTTTGAATATTTGCTGAAGTTTTAGGAGTTTCCCCTCAACTGTTTCTTATGGAGACTTCTTAGCACATGGGGCTGCAGCATCTACTGATCTGCATCATGTAAGGATAGAGCAGGACACTTCTCAGCTTCCACCTTAAATCCAGGTTCCACTTCACAGTATACATTTAACTTGCATGTATTTTTTAATATTGTCCACCAAATATCCAAGGGAGAACATAAAACTTCCCATGTTTTTTCCCTTGTCTTGCCCAGAACTTTTTTCTCTGAAAGTTGACTCAAAAAAATTCAGCCTACTATCTGAACACAACAGCACCACTCATGAATTCAAAATACCTGTGTTCCAAAATTTCATTACAATGATGCATTTTATAAGGCATTGTCTTACAATTTGCTCATAAAAAAGAGAAGTAAAACTGATTGATATTTCTAGCCCATTTGCAGAGATGTTACTGTAAAGGAGCAAGGAGAGGAAACTGAAGAATCAAAACTTATACTGAGAGAGAAAAAAGTAGATGCTAACTTTGACATGAACTGACTTGATAGTAGGAGTCAAAGACTGAGAAAGGCAAGTAGTTTCACTCTAGGATTTTCCAATTTCCCCAAAATATGCAACAGTTAAGTTCTGAGAAATAAGAAGAGAAAACAAAAATAAATTTGCAAAAATTTTGGACAGTGCAAGTGTATTTGAAGAAAGTTCCTCAGTGAAGTTTTATGTTTAAAAATATTTTTTTTTCCTTTTTGAGGGAAATTAAAACAAAGTATTTTCAAGCTGACTGTAAAATGAAAATCTTCAAGGCTAGATGAACAGAGTTAAACCTTTTTGGCGAATAAAATATTTGTAAATTTACATACAAGCTGCAGCTGGTATTGCAAACTAAAAAGCAATACTAATACCATGTTTAAGTAAAACCTCTTCATGTGAATAAAATTAAATTTGTTTTAAAGCTCAAAAATTAAATTCTGACAATGAGGGCAGCAGCATAGGTCACACAAAGTTTGGTTGCAAAATTTTGACTGCTATCCTCTCTGACAGTGGTAGAATTATGCTCTTAGAAAATATTATAAATTATCTTTAATTTACAGGCAGAAAATATGTTAAAATTCCAGCTGGTCACATAGCTCAGTGAAAATTTCAATACAATTTCAATACAATTTAATTTCAATTCAACAAAATTGTGTTATTTTAGCTACTTAAAGCTTCATCAGGTAAGATATGAATCAATTTTTTCCTCTCTCACTGGAAGTAAAAATTGATTTGGTATCTCTAGGGTTTGAAATTAGGATCTAAGATATCTCAGTATGACTCTTACTCAACAAAAGTATTCTTCCAGCAGAATTTTACTGATGAATTTGAGGGAAAAAAAAGATTGGAAGATAACTTTGGAATAATGACTGGGCACTAAATCTACCTAATAATCACCAATGTGGCATTCTCATGTTTTCTCCCATTGCAAAGGCAAAGTATCCCACTTTTGTAAAGCCAGATGCTAATACTCACATGTGAAACTCTCTCTTCTGATTCAGGGATTTGGTCCAATTATTGAAGTAACTTTAAAAAAAAAGAAAAAATTGTCTATGATAAAAAAATCTGAATATAAAAAAGACATATAATAGAATTATATTTTGAAGAATTTGAAAAAGAAGCACAGCAAAAGTATTTTTTATAAACAGAGAAATCTTTTTTCAGTGAAAATTGACCTTATTTGTGTCATATAAATTTCTAATACAGTATATAGTATATTGTTTTCCAGCATTTATTGCTGATAAGAAATGTAATTATCAAAATAATTTTTCTAATAACAAAAAATATGTGACACTCATCAGTAAAATTCACTAGATTTTTAATAATAGAAAAAATAATCTGAATTTTTGGATCTGCTCTGAGTTTGATGAGGACATTTGAATCAAAGGTTTTAGCTACAGTTTACTGTTTTCATTCAATAACTACCTTAGTTGTAGCAGTGAAAAAATAATGTATAATGAAATAAAGATGTACAAAAAAATGCACTTGAGCTTTTAAATAAATGGGGGCGAAAGTGCACAGGCTATTCTAGGGCCTGCAGGGATGGCATAATACCAGCTTAAGTAATGCATCTCAGTTAAAAGTGACACTGTGCTGTTAGTGAGAATATCTGTTGGAGTTTAGAGGAAAACTAAGTCTGGCCATTTTCCACCTTTTAAAAATCCTGTGAAAGAGCATCTCTGGCAATCACTGTCAGTTGGATGCTGTTCAGCACCTGGGCAACTTCAGCACCACAAAACTGAAAAATGCAATCCTGCCCTGGATGTTTACAGTACAATTTTCACTAATGCCAGTCGATGTCCTAGCTAAACAGAGGGTAAAGGACAAGGTCACAGGATAATGAATTTAACTCTAGGTTTTTAAATGAGGGAGGTTGAGTTGTTGAGGCTTTATCTTTTTTTTTTTCTTCTTTTTTTTTTTTTTAAATGGCATCTTTTTCTTCCTCAGGGAGATCTGCAGGCTGTGGCTTTTTGCCTTTGAACATCCTCAAGTCAAGCATCAAGAAAAGGTGATGAGGGTTAGGGAGGCTCCCTTGACATTTGGTGCACTGGCATCAGCCTTTGCAATTACGGGCCACCTTTCTAGCAGACGGTAATTGAAAAGTGTGAACCACATGGGCTCTAGTCAATAATAGCGTCAGCATACAAATGACACTCTGAGCTTTCTGTGTTCGCCATCCACTGTTTTTGCTTTTCACCTTTTATCCTTCTCAGCATCATGACTTAATCCACTCTAATGAGGTGAGCTCTATTGCCAAAAATCGGCAGCAACACAGCTCTCTTCTGGCACCACTTGGGGTTTGTAAGGAGTCAAAAAAATAGTGAGTCTGTCAGCTTTCCAAAAAAGGACGACAGTGCACCTTTTGAAATGTCCTCAGCTTTCCTGAGCACTCTTTTGAGTACAGGCTTCTTCCACCCTTGCTAAGGAATGCATCCCACCTTCATAAAACTTGTTCATCAGCAACCCAAGGTGACCAGAGCCTTTGAGTTAATTTAGTACATGCATTTCCTAGCTTGAAGGTCATTATTGGTGGCCACATGTCACTGTTTACAAACAGCAGGTGACTGCCAACAGTGGTGAGTGTGTGAATTTCCTTTGCTCTCTTTTCCTTACCCATCTGTCCACGTTTCTGGAATCATAAGTATCTGCTTGTAGCAAAAGCCTCAGAAGAGAATGCCAAGATATTGTAGATGATAAGATACAGAAAGAAGATAGCCAGTTACTTCTGACTGACTAAAAGGAAACCAGCTAATTTTGCAGAGACTTTTTTCCTCTCTTTTCTTTTCTCACACTCATTTTAACTTAAGGTCATGGAAGGGTACATTGTCTATGTAGTACTTACAAAGAGCACTTACAAAGACCTGGAATTAATGAGTTCTGCCTAGCTATGAGATTTTCATCAGATTTCAAAATGGACCCAGAAGAGAGTTCTACACATGTGTCAGCCATAAGTAAATGTCATAATAAACTGAAATAAAATACATTTCTAAAATATATGTATACTGAATTGTGTAAAAATTGATCCTTAGAAATTTTGTGGTACACTTATCAATAACTTTAACTGCAATGGCAATTTCCATATTTAAAGATGGAGACAGAGGGTGGGGGTAGGGACGAGAAGAAAAAGAAATACAATGGAAAGTGTTTCCATGGGATTAGACCACATGGCTTTAATACACATATACACAACTGAGGAAAGCAGAGAATTTTGCCTCTTACACTTCTTGGACCTCTCCCTCCTTTCTTCATCTCTAATCTGGTTTTTGCCAATTCCTTTTGATCTATCAGGGGCAGGCAAGTCAGGTCCGTAAGTACAGATGGAGTAAATATGGAGATTAGCCTCTCCTCGTACTGCATTAGCTCCTAATACCTGATTAAGCCCAGAATCATGCAATTGTCTTGGTGTTGGCTATCAGAGTGGCAGAGCACAGAAGGGGGCAGGATGAAGGCTGATTTTGTAATGGATACTTATTTTATCCCAGTGCTCTAAGAAGATTAGGCCTGGGGGTGTCACATTAGCCATGATCTCTGGGCCTTTGGTAGGCTCTTGCAGTTTTCAAACACCTCTGCTTCAGCCGTAGAACAAACAGGCAGCTTGGACGCTGTGGCCCCATGTTGTGGCATGAATAATTGCACACTGCAAATTGTTTGAAGATCACAAAGTGCTGTGTAAATTACCCAGTTTTGGCTTAGTAGAAGTGATTTGTGGTGATTTACTGAATCTTTTCACAGTTCGGCATTAAACTTTCCACATTTCTCTCTATCTGAGATGGAATGAAAGTTGAGTCATATTTTCCTTTATTCTTATCAGATCAATCTTTATAAAGCCAGATTGTATAAACTGCTGTACTGTATGCAAACCCTGCGTGCAGCACTTTGTCTTTGGTACAGGTTCAATTATATTTAGCTGAAGCACCGAAAGATGCCTATTCAGCACAAACCCTAAATCGGCTCATGTAATGAATGTAAGGACATGTTCAAAACCATCTGTATAATACATGCAGAAAGAGTATATGTGAAAGCCTGCACCTTTTTTTTTTCCATGAAAGTTTCCAGCAAGCATTCCTTTTTGTTTAGAAATGTCTCAACCTAATCAATGACCAAGTGAAGACAAAAAAATAAAAGCTACTTTGCACTCATTTGGGAAAACTGTGAATTGAAATCCAAAGTGAAATCAGTAATATGAGATGTTAAAATTAAAAAAAAACCCCAAACATTAGTAATTGAAAGAAACAGAAACATTTGCAATATTGGTACTTATAATGAAAAGCACATTTTTATTGTGTTAGAGAATTTTTCTAAGTATGTTTTTTTAAAAAATTAATAATCACTCAGGACTATAAATTTAATTGTATTGAAATTAATTAAGAAGTGAAGTACTTTTCAGTTTCCAAATGATTTTTAAGGCACTGTATAAACACATGAAACTATTGAGAACAAGTAAGAAGCATCATAATTAATAAAGTAAACCTTGAAAAGTAAAAGTCCATAGCAATACTTTGTCAGCTATATCTAATATTGGAAGGTAAATATCAAGTTTTGGGGAGAGGATGTTGCCTCTTTTTGTGACTGATGAGGAATAATCATGCTTCCTCTTCTTTTCCCCTGGGGCCAGACAAATGGAAAAGATGTGACCTGGCCTTCATTTTCTCTTTTGTAAAACTGGCATTATTGTGGGTATGTATACTTTTTTGCTCTACTTGAAATAATTGTACTTCATGCAAACACAGCAAATTGACAGACAGAAACCTGGGAGTAAATTCCAAGAGTAAGAATTCATTTTGAAACCTTATTTTGTGCTACTATACTTTCATTTATTAATCAACATCATAATATTTTTTATCACAACAAAGTAATTAAGGTTGCAAACATGGGGATATTCTGTGCATAGTTCATAAGTCAGTGGAAAAAATAGTAATTTTATAAAATACAATGTGGTGTATGTTTATCCTATACACTATATATGGGGATTTTAGGTACTATCAATTAGTATTTCCTGATTTTTTCACTAAGGACTAGGAGAACCTAAACAAACCTTCAGGATGCAAGTGTACTCAAACATGCACATACATGTGTACACTAAAAAACCTGCAAGATTCATATGCCTTGTTATCAATCAGCAAAAAAAATCTCTAAAAAGTAGCTTCGACCCACTACTGAAAGGAAATATTCACATTGCTGTTCAAATCTGATAACATTTGAAGTAACTGGTTACTAAAGTATTTAATACAAATGTTTAAGTGCAATCCTTGGGAGATGTAAGCACATGCTGAGGGTGAGATGTTGTTCTTCTATACACAGAATATATTGCATCAGGTAGATATATTTCAAAAGAAAAGAAGCTGTATTTAAAGAATTCAAGCAGTCTTAGTGAGCCTTCCCATTTGTTCTGTTTATCAAGTAAAAGGCATTTCTCCCCACATCCAAATGGAAAAAAATATATATTTTTGAACTCAAAATTGTGGAAAAACTACTTTTGGTCAATGAAACTTGGGCCTTTGAACCGCATTGTGTTAAAAGAATGAAACTGCAAACCCCCTGACATATTGGTCTATTTATCTTTCTGTTTGTGAAATATCTTATGCTCTCCATGTCCAGTGTGTCAAACACAACCTGTTTAAAACAGATTTGTAAAGCACATTTGGAGGAAACATTAAGGTATTTCCTAACTTCTACTGAACAAGAAAAAACAGCTAAATATACTTTAAAATTTTACTAATTGCTGAATGGGAAAACAGTAAGCTGATAACTTATTGTGCAATCACTGTGTCTCACAAATCTGTCTGGCCAAGAAGCTGGAAGAATTCATTACCTTGTGAAGTATCTTTAAAATCCAAACACACCTTTCTTTTTATCTGAGGGAGGATGGACACTCATGAAATTTAAAATCAAATGAAAATATAACGAGACTTTTAGTCTTTTGTCCTCAATAGATTAGGTAATTTCTCATATTTTGTAATCTGTAATTTACTGAAAAAACAGATGTTGGCAAAATGCAATCATCCTATGCATTTGATATTTGCTCATATTTAACTGAATTAAGATACTTTCAGTGGGAACCTAAAGAGACCTAGAAAGGCTCAGTAATCAGGCCTGTGTGTGTGCCTGAAATAAGCTACATAGTGAGGTCTATCACCCCAGACTAGTACCACTATTAAGAAGAGTCCTGGTTTTCTGATCCCCACTAGTTTTCTGACTCTGCCAGCCCTTTATTCCCCCAAACCCATATTGTCCCACCAAAACGAAGCTCTATCCCACACAAGTCATTAAAGTGGTCAGAATCATTAATTTATAATTCAATATTATGCAAATATAATATAATTTAATTTATGTATTGATTTATTATTAATAATTTATAAATTATTAATATTATTAAGAAAGAGTATTATGTGTGTCAGTCTTTCCTGATAGAAGCATTATCTATACCCTTCATAGAGCAACATTTGAAATCTACAGCTGCCATATGAAGATTAATAACAGCAATACATCCATGGCACAATAAGAGTGTATCACTATTTGGTTCTGTGTAATTCTTCATAATGAAAATACAATATAAATAGTTCAGAAGAGTAACTTTAATCTATTTAGGAAAAGATACATTAGCAAATACTATATTTTTTTAAAAAAATCTCATCCTACAATGGTGGTGTTTAATCTGATGATTTTTCTTTTAAAAGAGATAACTTCAATTTGTTCTTTACCTCTTTCTGAAGACAGATGCATTCAAAATGACTGGAAAACTAATTGGTTTGGAATTTTAGCAATAAATGTGAAGGGGAAGAAAAGTGAAGATTCTTTTCAATTAATGAGTTAATCATTATCTCACTGGGGTTTGGAGAACTAATGTGTTACATATACATTGTTACATATACAATATGTTTTGTATTAAAAAAATTTGAGACAAATAAAGAAAGAAAAATCTATGTTAACTGTAGCCCATTCAAGTTTGAAAATAATACCCTTAGCTGCTGAGTAAATCTGGTATAATGTTTCTCCTAATTCTTCTGGAAGACCCTCAGGTATTCGTCCTAGAAAACACGCACATCAGATCCGGTATATCGGGACCTCGCTGGCCTCACCAACTGTCTTGGGTAGCTCCATGTAAGTTCACAGATTCATATAGTATCTTTCTCATCCAAAATACCTAGTTGTGTGTGCCTCCATGATTATTCTTATTGACATTAGAGAAAGTCCTTTGGAGGACCAGCTGTCCTTGGCTGATACAATTCACAGGCTTGCTAGCAGGTGGCGTTAGGAGCAGGGAATGCTAAGGGGACCAAAACCCAGCAAGTGTAAATACCAGTTCTGCTGTTCACTTGAGTAGCAGCAGGACTGGACTTGCTGTTTTTATGGCTTTCCTCCTCTGCTACCTGGCCTTGGATGCTCAAGCTCATTTCAAAGCTCAAGTTCTACCTTTCTACATTATAATGTGCATTCCTGACTGACTGCAAGGGGACTGCCTCATAATTCACTTGCATTTTATTTCTAACCTTTTTGTTTAGAAAATTTGCAGATCTCTAAAATTGTTTCCAAATACTGGTATGCCACTATCTAGGTCTTAAGTGATCAGCTAATGTTTAAAAAAGTTTTTCATAACCCATCAGTTATTGGGGAGTGCAAAGTACATCATTTCAGTGGCCTTTTTCAACAGTTCCTTCTTGCTGAGAAAGAAACAGGGTTTAGTACTCCAGTTTCAAAGGGTGAAAGCAGACACACTGGTACTATGTATGTATCTATTCATAATTTGAATAGTATTTAAAAATGGTATAATTCTTAAGTTTACATACTAGGAAGCTAAGAAAGGGCAGGATTAGAACTGCTACCAGAGATGGTATTTTGCAATCACACACCTTTTCTTCAGTTTTGTATTACAAAGCATCTTAAAAATTTTAGATGATAGCATCTTTTTTTTTTTTTTTAATTTTCTTTTCTTTTACAGTGTACTGGACACCTGAGAAAAACAGATCAGTACAATGAAAACAGTTGTTTTTGTGGGATTTGGGCCTTGTTTGCTTTTAGATGTTGGATTGTGTGTAGGAAATTTTGACAATGAGTCTTTTTTGGCATACATATTTTTATTAATTCAATATTTAACTATGCTAATTTGTATGAACAAAAAACCCCAAGCAAACATCAGAAAATTCCATTACTGCACTTACTCACTTCTCTATTCCTGTGTCAAATATATAGATGCAAATGCTGATACCTACTTCTTACACCTCTGATTGGATCAGATAAGTTTTTGCAAAGATTCCTTTTCCAGTCGTGTGCCAATCTTATAGGCTAGAAAAAAAGATTAATTCTCTCAGTTTTTCCTGGTCATCTAATAAATAAGCAGAGTCTTTCTTGCTTCTTCTAAATTAATGCCATGACGGAGATAATATTGTTTAGAGTTAGGGGGCAGAGAGTAAGAGATATTTTCTACTTTCTAGTAAAGGTCTGTACAGCACTTCAGCCAAAATCTTGAGGAATGGATTTTGGTAAGACTTTCTTCTAGGTAAGAGGAAGCCAACAGATAACTAATGAGTACTGTACATGTAACACAACTCGCCCTCAAATGGGATCAAAATTCTTGTAGGAATTATGGTGATACCAGCTGTTTATAACTTTATTTGCTGTAATCATAAACAGGAAGTAGTTTACATTATCTCAGCAAAGTCGTTAATTTCACAGTGGATTGGATACAGGCTCTCTCCTCCCCTTTGATTTAAGCAGTACATTTCAAAACTACTTACATTAACATCTGATACTTCATGTCTTGAAGTGATGTTCAACCACAACAGTTTGAGTTATTAAAATGAAACGATGAACATCTTTTTGGAAGAATGCATACATTCTGGAAGGCTTCTTGTGTCATGCACACCTGCATGGGCAACCTAAGCTGAATTTATCCTGCAACCAGAGAATGCCTTGCAGCTTCACAAAATTGCTCATTAATGAGACTAGATCAAAGTCAAAGCAAGGATCATGAACCACCAACTTGCCTTGCAGCCAATTTGCATTCTTCCTTCCCTCTTCATTTATCTCCCTTCTTTTGCTTTCCAGCCTCCAGGCATTATATGAACATTAGGGGAAAGCATGTGCTCTCTTTTTTATGTGTACACAGCAAAAGATACATAAATACATTAACTGTGTTATAACTCCCCACTCCTCTCTACACTTTCAGTGCTTTGTATAAAACATTTTATGATAATTATAGCTTTTAACTTTTCTCAACAATGACGTTTTATTGTCTGGACTGCACTTCTTTAGCAAAAAAACAGTAAAATTCTAGATGAATAGGAACAGACAGATGATTAAGGTATTAAAAGCCCATTAACAAATCTTAATGGCCTCAAACTATTAATAGCCAAAATCTCTGGCTTTGATAAGGGTAAAAGTAAATTTCCAGGTTTCCCGAGAGAAAATAGCAGTGAGCAATTCTGTTGTACTTTCAACTAAAATAGCAGGACACTGCAAATGAAGGACTGCAACTTGTTACCATCATTCCATTTTTCAGCCCTTTTCTGGGTAAAGAAAGTAAAAGCTGAATAAGAAACTCAAAACTTCTACCCTGTAACAGCATCAGACCATGGACTTGTTCTAAGGTTACAAAGTCAGCAAAGTTAATAATGCTTCACAAGCAGCAACAGCTCTTAGTTCTGTTAGCAAAATACCCTCAAGTACACAGCGGAAGAGAACATGCTCAGGAGCTAGTCACGGTTTAGAAGGAAAAAGAGATGTTGTTAGGAATGGTACAGTAAACTCAGCTGTGTTGCTCTTTTCACCCATGTGTATAATTTTTCAGATCTCTTTTTGTTCCCAAACACTCAAAATGTTTTTTCTCTAAAACAGACAACATGCAACCCTTCTGCTAGGAGCATTACACTTACAAGCATTACACTATACTCATAAAGTTGAATGTGCGTGTGAAGAACTGGTAAGAAAAAAGCCAGTTTCAGTTGTAAGATACTAAGGACTATTATAAATAATTGTAGGACAAAAATTTTTGAAGTAAAATTCCTCTGCATAAGAAAAAAATCACTATTCACTAATTAGCTGTTTAATACTGTCAGCTGAGAGGCCAAGGAAATGAAGAGAACTATCCTCTCAAACCAGGTGCTACCTCCAGGGCACGACAGAAACATGTTGGCAGAAGAGTGAGGAAACTTGTCCTAGTGCTCCTGGGCTATGCCTAGGGATGTATTTTTTTCATGTGCAATAAATTTACTAAAAATGGCATAAGAAGAAAAAAATGATGAAACATCTTGACAGTTTCTTTTAAAGTTCGTCAAAGATTTATTAAATTATTGGAAGTGCAGCAAGCCTGTCAAGGTGTGGATGGCTGTGTGCCTGAAAATCTTTATATGCTGTCCATTACAGCTAATCCAGCCCCAGGCTGGATTAATTTGTATGATGTTAAAAAACCCTTCCAGCTACCCAAATGTGTCAAAGTAGGCTAGAGCACACAGAATGCTTGAGAATACAGTCATCACCACTGCATTGAGTAATACAACCAGATGTCCACTCTCTTAATCCTGTACAAGTTTTTTCTGCAATATCAAGGCTAAATGCTGGCCTTCTCTGCAGACACAGAGGAAGACAATTTAAAGGGTTAAACTGATGGTGGAGAAACTTCCCCAGATTTGGTGCGGAGTAAAGAGCAACCTAGGACCTGTACACCCATAACTGTTGACAGGTGAGATAGAAAAGACTTCCCCTTGTTTCAACGATAAAGAGTGACATGTTATTTATGTCCAAAACAGGGTAAATTTATTAGTCACTCTTACATTTAAGGCTATTGCTCAATTTTCTCTTCAGATCCCAAAGACTATCAAGAGATGCATTACTTTTGACAACAGTAATGTACCAGAATAACATGCCCTATTAAAATACTTGCCTAAGTATCTTAAAAGTGCCATAAGCAAGAAAATTTGGGAGGTTTGGGTTTTTAAATTATCTTTATAAGTCTATGGAGTTGTATCATGAACTTGAAATATAGAAGATAATGTTGGCAGTAACAAACAACATATTTCACCTGACAGGTAGGAATGCACATTGGAAAGGGGTGAATTCACCTAACATAACAAATACATGTTAATATTTTAAGTAGGATAAACTAAGATTCTGATTTTCTTGTGCGTGTGTCTCAGAGTTTGGGACCGTAAGTGAAAAACAGCAACAATTTAAGAGTCATTCTACTACTAATAATAGAATTTTCAGAGTATTGTGTATGTTTCAGGAAATAAAATAGGCTTGCTAAACTATTTTCCTTCTTCCTGATTACTGGTAGGCCTATTGTCATTGTAGTAGCCCATCCCAATCTGACCACATTTATAATTAAAATTAGATGCACAACTCCGTATATTCCTTTGATTCGCTTCTACACCAGTGAATTACTTCATAGCTGAAGGGGAACATGCTGCAACCCTGCACTGCTTGAACTAATGGCAATTTAGAAGGATGAGTATTTTCCCCAACCCTTAAATATTCTGAATGACCAAGGTGTTCATGTAAGTATAACTCATTGGTTGAAAATTGTACTTTAGCCACAAGGCCATACTTTTCATGTCCTGGGTCTATGACACATCTTAATGAGGAAGACACAAAATGTGATATATTTGTGACAGTTCATCTTCAAAGGTAGAGTTATGCAGAGATTTGATCCTCATCAGTAGCTAAGCCCCCATCCAGACACCCATTCATGCACTCACAGAAAGCTGGGGGAAAGAATCAGAAGGGTAAAGGCAAGAGAAACTCATTGATCAAGATAAAGTTGAATATATGAAGGAAAAACAAAACAAAACAAAAACTACCACAACAATCATTTACCAACTTACAGCACCAGATTACTCCCCACCTCATTTTTTATTGAGGAGCATAACATCACAAGGTACAGGTGTCTCTTTGATTGGGTCAATCACTGGTTCAGCCACAAATTTGAAACACAGCACCATGCAAGCTGCTCCTTTCCCAGCGGAATCAGTACAGAGTACCAGCAAAGGTTTCCTATTATGGATTCCTAACAAACACTCATTGCCTGATCCAAAAGAAGGACTCACAGTGTTAAGTGCTAGAGGTACTTTGCAATAAATTGGGGATAAAGAACCTCATCGTCTGCAGTTTATAATATGAGATGTCCAAACAAACTTGTAAAAGGTATCAAAGAAATAGCTGATTCTTGTTACCTATTTGAACCGTTTTTTGGTTTTTTTTTAATAAGCAGCAATTACTCCTTAGCCTTTTAAAACAGATGAGAGTGTGGTTGCAATATCCTTTTAAAACAGATGAGAGTGTGGTTGCAATATCTGCCTTTAGAATACTGTTCTATTTATTTATTTATTGCAGTACCAGAAAGGAACTAAAACTCTCCCTGGTCTTGGAATGGGAAGAAGAGAGTCACTGAATAATACTACACCAAAGTTACCAAGTTAGTGGGGATGAGAAATGCAAACAATCCAGAGAAAAGACCCATTAACTATGAGGCTGATTCTATAAGTTTTTCTCATGAAGCTGATTCTATAAGTTTTTCTCATATATATATATATATATGTTTTCCATTACCCATCGCAGTATTACACAAACAAACAGCTTAAACAGCTTGGAGTATGCTGAACTTAAAGTCTGTCAAAGTAGATACAAGAAAAATGTAACTGAAGGGATACACATGCAAAAAGTTGTAAGAGGTAATGTAGATGGGAGGGTGAAAATGAAAGCTGAGTAAAGGACAGAGGAACAACCACTCCACAAGTTTTGAGAAAGAGAGTTAAAGGCAGAAGCAGGCTGTGACTAATAGCTATGTGTCTGTCTTAGTAGATACTTTCTTTGTCCTTTAAGTTTTATTCACTACTTGCCCCTACAGGTCCATTATTCCAGAAAACTGCTGATATTTTGTAACAGTACAAGCACCCTTTAAATTCATTCTGAGTAATCAAACTTGTCAAGACTTTTTCACTGATTGTATGTACTACAGATCATTTACAGAACAAACATCAATGAATATGGTAGGGCTTGAATATTACTTGAGGGGATAATCTATGTGTCCCAAAACAAACAATGAAACCCAAAATTGACGCAGAATGTGTTTTGTTAACTTTATCAAACAAGGAGAAAACATGATCAAGATGAAAATAAAGCTGCTTATAAGCTCAATTATTTACACTTTGGGACTAGTCTTCCAATTCTGTTCTATGTACACATTTGAAAACAGAGGTATCTTGGAGAGCTAGGCTTCTTCATCCATTGGCCAATAAACTGGAGTTCAGTTTATTAGGTCTACCAAAAATAAGATGGCATAGTGACTTTCAATAAAGAGAAAATAAATGCTTGTAATAAAGAAAGGAGCAAGAACTGCTTATGCTAAAGGATAAGAATGAGAATGACAGAAAAACACAGATTATTTTAAACCATGAGGAGTAAATTTCTTCTGGAATTTAGTTCTACCAGTAACTATCAGGAAAGTCACAAGCAGTTAGAGTTAGAATGCACTACTTTTAACATGACCTTGGTGCCCAGCAAAGTTATGGAACAAATCACCTTGAGTGTGATGACACGGGACATACAGGGCAACCAAGGGATGAGATCCAACCATCCCAGGTTCAGGAAAAATGTCTCCTGACTGACTTGATATCCTTTTATGACCAGATGATCCACCTGTTGGTTGAGGGACAGGCTGTGGATGTGTCTACCTGGACCTCATCAACTTCAACACCATTTGCCACAGCACTCTCCTGGAAAAGCTGGCAACCCACGGCTTGGAGAGGTGGAACCTTTGCTGGGTTAGGAACTGGCTGGGTTAGGAACAGGCCCAGAGAGTGGTGGGAAATGATGCTCCATCCAGTTGTCATTCAGTCACTTGTGGTGTCTCCCAGGGATCAGTGTTGGATGCAGTCCATCTTAATATCTTTGCTATGATGTGGATGAGGGATTGAGTCCATCATTTGCATATTTGCAGATGACACTAACTTGGGTCAGAGTGCCAAATTGCTGGATGTTAGGAAGGCCCTGCACAGGGACTTGAACAGATTGGACAGATGGGCAGAGACAAATGGCATGAGCTTCAACCAAATACCAGGTCCCACATTTTGGCCATTAAAAAATCCTGGTTTTTCACCCCCCCGGTGAGGGGAACAGTGGCTGGAAAGTGGCTGAGGGGGAAAGGGCGTGGGGTATTCTGGTCAGCAGTGGCTGAACATGAGCCAGCAGTGTGCCCAAGGAATCCTGGCCTGTATCAGGACTATTGTGGCTGGCAGAGCTAGGGAGGTGCTTCTTCTCTTGTACTTGGCACTGGTGAGGCCACACTTTGAGTGCTGTGTCCTGTTCTGGGACTCTCAGTTCAGGAAGGATATGGAGCTGCTGAGAAAGGTCAATAGAAAGGCAATGAAGCTGGTGAAGAGTCTGGAGCACAAATCCATTGAGACGCAGCTGAGGAAGCTGGAGATATTTAACCTGGAGAAAAGGAGGCTCAGGAGACACCTTTATTGCTCTCTACAACGACCTGAAAGGCAGGTGTAGCCAGGTGGGGGTCAGCCTCTTCTCCTGGGCAACCAGCAACAGGATGAAAGGACATAGTCTCAACCTGCACCAGGGAAGCTCTAGGTTGGACATTAAAAAAATTTCTTCACAAGAGTGATAAGACATGGGAATGGGCTGTCCATGGGGTTGGTGGAGTCACCATCCATGGAGGTGCTTAAGGAAAGACTGGATTTGGCACTAAGTGCCATGGTCTAGTTGACAGAGCAGTGCTCAGCCACAGATTGGACTTGATGAGCACAGAGATTTTTTCCAACCTAATTGATTTTGTGATTCTGTGATATAAGCACAGAAAAATGAGATGTCTACTGAAATTAGATTTTCTGTGTGTTAATGTTCTTAACTAAAAATGTTTATTTTTACCCAAAAAAAGTCAACAGTACAGTCCTCCATTTGTTTTTGACTGTCTCTCCTAACCAATGGCTGACTTTAAAAAATACAGCAGTCTGCTTATCTTTACTCACACCCAAAATGCAGTACAGAATAGAGAACAGAGAGGAAGAGAGAGGGGAAGTTATATAAAACAGGAAAATCTCAACAATCAAAGAACCAGGGAATTGCCTTAACTGCAACAACTGAAAAAAAAAAGTTAGAGAAAGTGAATCCAAAGGCAATGTATTGTAGCCAGAGGTGTCAGAAGTAATATCATTTGACTCAGACTTGACGGTTTAGTGCAGTGGTAACTCTTCTCTAAACTTGACTGCCTTTGTACATTTCTCAGTACAATCCTATTCTTCTGTGCTATTACAGAAGCTGCACATGCATTGGTATGTCTCTTTCTCTTTAGTTGCTTTTATGGTTATGACTAGTGTGTAATGTAGTTTTCTCACTGTTCCCCCTGTAATGATCCCTGTCTGCCACCAAGCCCAGAGTGCAAACAAGATGTGATTACTGCTATGCAGCCATGTTTAAACTGAAATATTGGAAGGGGAACATATTTCAGCCCCTTGCCTTGCAGTACTGACGAGTTATGCATGCAATAGTCATTGTTTACTATTTTCATATGAAAACGATGAATGGTTGAATGGGGATGGTATTTAATAAAAGCTTTTACAGCTGATAATCAGGTGGTGAATCATAGTGATGGCCTTCAAAAACTACTTTAAAATAAAACTGCATTTGTCATAAAGCAGATAAGCACATTTCTGTCTTGTTTAATAGGTAAATATGATATCTAAAAGCTTCTTCTCATTCAATTTAAATTTCTGTAGAGAATAAAGGTTCATGTGAACTAAAAAAGTCTAGGAAAACACACCAAAGAGCAGCTACAAGTTTGATCTTTCTCTACATCACAAGAGGGAGAGAAAAGCTGGTTGCAATAGTACGAGTAAGAATTCTATCAGTTTTTTAGGAGAAATTCCACATCAGAACTGCTCCACACTCCAGACTGATGTATATAGAGCCCAGTAAGTCTTGAAAACCAAGAATTAACGGAGAATGAGAACATGGGATGTTGAAGTAGAGTTTGACTCACCATAGCTCTTCTAAGATGAAGAAGAAGTCCTGATAAATGTAAATGAGTGGCTATCATGGCCCTCACCAACTACTTCTGTTCTGTTCAAGAGAATATGACCTGTCTGTACTTCCTTGCTCCCATACTGAGGGACTGGCGCTGTCTTTTTAAACATAAGGGAGGGCAGAGAATGAAAAAACTTTCTCCACAAAGGAACAAATATTCTTATTGCTCCACATAATCCCCCCACAAAAAACCCCAAAAAACTCAACCCCAGAAACACACCACCTCCCACACACAGAACCTTTTAATACATAAATATACTGAAATGGAAGTTGATATTCTGGTGAACTGAGACAGATAGCATAGTCAACTGTGGCCATCCAGGACTTTCTCATGATTCTTCTACCTAACTACCCTACGTACACATGCTGCTGTTTTTCCTCATAACCCTTGAACTCCCCCACTCTCAATGTCCCTCCTCCCAAAAAAAGAAAAAAAAATCTACTCTAGACTGCAAACAAAAGCAGCAGGTATCAACCTCCTGATATCTTCAGCTTTTGCTACAGAAACCATTACAAAGTTAATTCTAAAATCTAATACTTGTTTGTCAAGTTATATTTCATAGTTCCTAGTTCACATTAAAAAGAAAGACTATCATATAATTTTGAGGTAACACAAATACTAAATTAAACACAAGTCATAGTAAGTATTGCAAACAATAATAAGAAATCTTTGAGGTACTATAAACTATTTTAATAAAAGTTAGAGTGTAGAAATTCTTGTGGTCTTCATTATTTTAGCCTAAATGTTTATGGACTCCTTTTAGCAAAAGGGGCTGGATAGCATTTGTGGAACCATGCAATAGAGTCTCATGGGCAAAAACAATTGTAGGTAAATATTTTCTGACAAATGTTTTCTAATTTATATTTCAACAGGTCCAGCAGTGAAAGTTCTCCAGGCTCCCCAAGCAGTCTATTCCAACATTTGCCTTTCACTACCTGTGTTTCCAATCTCCAACTTTCATTTTTCTTATTACAGATTAATACCTTACTTCTCTTATGATAGATGAAAATTAGGAATAATTTCTTTCTACTTTACTGTTATTTTAATATAGCTGAAGACAGCCCTGTAAAACAGTCTGTTTCTCAGCCTGAAGAACAGCAGCTCCTCCTGCCATCTCTAGGAAGATCTTATTCCTATGTCTTTCTTGATTCAGCATCCTTTTCTCAATTCTTCCCAAGTAATTCACATCTCACTTGGAATAACTCATGGCTCAGTTACACACAAGCTGCTAAGCTATGCATAGCTGTAGAGTAACACATGCATAAACCCTTAACCTTTTTTTAATTTGCATTTTGGGATTACTAGAGCACAGCTAATACACACAGTATGCTTCTCCCTCAGTCTTCAGAGTTTGAGCATAATATCAGTACTTCAATCATTTGACATTGGAAATCAGACAGAGAATCTGGACTCCTCCTAATGGTGTTATTCCAGATTCTGGGTTAGGACTGAATTTATGAGGAACCAGACCTCTGGAAGTGATGTCCTGAGGAGTTTGAGTATTACAATAGGTATATAAGAATAATATGATTCTATGGGAGAGAGTATTACTGATGTTGGATGAAATGAGGAAAACCTGGTCACCTTTAGTCTAGAACAGCAATATCTACTAGCAACAAGCAACTACACATTGAATTTCACTACCTGTTTTGATATGGGAGCATGTATTCTTCCATCAGCTCCAATTTCTAATACACATCTTCATATTGGTTTTGCTATTTTCCTTTTAAATTTTTGCATATTTAAGTGTTCTTTCTATGCTTGTTTGGTTTAAAGGTGCTATTGACTTTTTGTATCAATTCTTTGCATCTCCATGAAAAAACTCACAAATTAAATATATGTCCAAGGTAAAAAATTTTGGAGTTACCTTGTGCTAACTCCCTTGAGAATTAACTGCTTTGAAAAAAACATTTGAGCAGGTCCTGCTGCCTTCCACTCCCTACAGTTTCAAGAAAAAGGAATTAAAGTTTGCTGTGTCATATTAACTATGGCTTCACTCATGATGTCTGGATATTCTTACGCTCTTAATAACTGTCTGCATTTGCACAGATAAGCTAAGTCTTCCTCTATTTAGGCTCTGAAACATTTACCTGATCTTGTTAAATTTTCTTCAGAATCAGGTCTTACACAGACTACATGTACTTTGTGAATTTCCTGTTGATGGTCTTATGTGGTAGATGAGGAAAGAGAACAGATGAGAGAAATTAATAATGAGTTCTACTTATCATCTTTGTTAACTTTTTTTGCAGTAGTATAATCTTATTTTTTTATATATCTTAACTGTAAAACCACTCTGATTTCCTGAAATTCACCATGATCATCAGTAGACATTCCCAATTACCAATTCATTTTTTGGTGTTCTTTCTTTTTAAAGGTAAGGTTATCTACAAGCTTAATTTCGTCAGTCAGAATATTTAGCAGTTGGACTCAATGGCTTAAAAGATAATTTCCAACCAAAACAATTTTATGATTCCATGCTTCTATGATTTGCAGAATGTTTTAGCCATTTTATAAACACATATATTTATACTCAGTGACTTATTCAGGTATTTCAAGATAAATTATTTTCTTTTTAGGTAAAAGGACCATTTTGAGTAGAAATCAAGCATAATTATGTTCTCCACACTTTCCCAAAGAAAAACGCTTGCACCCATATCCTCATTATCAGTTCTGTTCTTTCAAGTTACCATAACAGAGACTAACAAGACAAGCAAAACACCTCTCAAAGATCTGAAGAACTGATTTTCCAGAGGCAAGAAATTTACTCCTCAGCCGCTCCCAGGCAGACGAAGCAGCTGCATGCAGTACTTGGCTATGAAAGGAGTTAGCATCACTGAATGTAAAGATTTCTTATCCTGAATTTTCAGGCTGACTTAGGCAGAGCAAAGGGTACTTCTAAAGTGGAAGAGGAGTTTAGATTTGTTCTGTCCCTGGCTCTTACACTCAAGCTGCTGACAATCCAATCTTGACTATTAAACTTAAGCTACTAACAAGGGGATTGGAACTTGTGAAATATGTACTGATCTCTTGTGCACTGGGCTAAAAGAGCTGATCATTGCCTCAGCCATATGATAATCCTAATGACTAGACTTTTTATTAGGGCAAGGAATCAGCTTGTTGTTGCTTTTGTTTGGAAGGCAGGACTACCAAATAAATTCATAATACTATATTTTGATAGCACATGGGGACAACTGAGACCATGGTTTGAGAAGTTAAACAATTCCCATCCTCAACATTTATTATGAACACTGATAAGAAATGTTATGGTATTATCATATGCTCATTGACCTCTCTATGTTCAAGCTGCTGTTGAAAACTGATCTGATATAAAAGAGAACAATGAAGAAATGTTTTAATAAAACTGAGCTGTATCATCCAACTGCTTGACCTGAGCAAGGCACACTTCTGGGAAGATATAAATTTTTATAAATAATATAAACTATCCATTCCAACCACAATATTCACATAAAGATTCATCTAAGAGGAGCCTGAACGCTTCTTTCAGTTGACAGAAGTCCTTGGGACTTTGCAGAAAAAGGCAAAACCTTCCTAAGCAAATGGTTCTACTGGATCACAGCTTAATTTTTAAGTAGCAAGTATACAATCCAACCACATCAACGGTTTCCAAAATTATTGCAATGACCAAATGTACACATTCAAGGCCTGTCACCTATTGCTACTTTAGAAGATTATCTTGGAAAGCAAGAGTCTGCACAAACAAGCACCTATTAACGTGTTTTGCTGGTAATCCCACTGATCCTGAGGGGTCCTGGAGTGCAAAAAGCCTCTACATGAACAAACAAGCTGTGTTTCTATTTGACTTTCTAACATAATATCATCTATACTTTTACATAAGCACGTTTTATGAAAGTAATTTGCTATTACGCCTTGGCAGCATTGTTGGTCTTTACAGAATAATCTTCAAAAGGTGTATTTAATAGTATTTAGGAATATATGTGGTATTAGAACAACAAGGATCATTCATTTAGTTTTTAATTCTGCTGTAACCTGCCATTGATACACAAGACATTGATTTATGATTGTCCAATGAGAAATGCAATCAGATTTTTATAATCAGTAACATGAATGTTATTTCATAGGGTCATGGATTTGATTTGATATTGTGATTACATCATCTTCAGGATTCTTAATAGGATGCATGTAGAAAAGTGATTTCTTGAATTTTTGTATTAATATACACCATCCCTTTTCTGCAGAATGTTGTTTTATTTCTTTTCCTGCTGGAATATAGTGGCATATAAAATCTGTGGCCAAACAATGAAATAGCAGTCAAAAAGGTTAAGACCCCCTTGATCAGTGTATTAAAGACTTGTTCACAGATGATCCATTGGGCTCCCAGTTTTATGTTAAAAGTTAATATGCTTAAGATAATCAATCTCAGCTGCACTAGACCTTCAGTAATTTTGTTTTGTATCATCAAACCGGCCTTATGGGCTTGAATATAGTGGTAGTTCATAATGAAGCACTTTGTATAGAAGCAGCTGTCTCCTCACCTGTTTCCCAGTTCATCTAGAGGCCTGGAGAAATTCTTCAATTTAGCAAGCAAACTTAAGTCATTATTAGAAATGACAGGGAAACCTGATGAAATTGTACTTTCAATTGGAAAACAAAATTGCAATCAGACCAACATGATTTCCTCATGGTCTGACCATGCTAATGCCAAGTCGAGACATGGGCAAATGTATTTAAAAGTCATAATGGAGTATTACCATGCAATCTCTCTTTACTGGCCCTTATTAATATAAAACTTCAATTTGCATGTAAATGCGGTCAACTTTCATATCATCAAAATACATGAGGCCTGGGAAAGTAATGAATTGAAGTTTGATGCGGCAATTACGGACGTTTATAAAGAATTTTAAAGAGGTCATTCTAGCCTTGGCTGAGAAAATGAGGAAATCAACAGGGAATATTGTCAATATAGCAACAGTGGGAGTTGGAGTCAGTCCCAGGTGTTAGAAGGCCAGATGATGATTAATAGAGAGGGAGTATGAAGCCTTTCACCCAGAAGGACTGGGCTGGACCTGAGGCTCAATAACAGAAATCTCATGAAAAGGTTCTTGCTGGGTTCCCACTTTAGCTGCCTCGAAATATGTTCCAGAGGGAATAAAGTAGCAAGTGTTTATGAGAGAGAGCAGTGCTGAAGGTTTAATTGGGCTCTACATCCTTTCAGCTCCCTTCAGTAGTTGATATGCAGTTTAACCTTTTTTTCCCTACCTCAGATACTTCAGTGCCACTGGGATTTTAATAAGGCACTAACTTGATAGCTTGGAAAAACACTGACTTGCTGCTAAATTGAGTTAAACTGCTTTATTGTGTCCTAATGACAATTTTTAAATCTCTTTTTTCTAAAGAAAGAAAAAACCCTAAAAATATTTTAATATTGCTTGAAGATTTTTAAAATCTAAAAACTGCTGCACAGAGGGTTGCTTTCATTCTCTGTGCAGTGAAAAATTTCAGATTGAGAAGAAATTCAAATGAGTGAAAAAAATCAATGCCGAAATGCAAACAGAGCTACACAGTGGTACTTCTTTAAAAGAATTTCCCACTTTTATAAGGCAAAAGCCTTCTAAGGAGTGAACATAGCCCTGTGGCACCTAATGAGAGGGGGTCAAAACAGGGAGGAACTGGTTTTTAGTAGATAATGCACCAGTGATTGGAGTCGTGTCACCACATAACATTGTGTGTTTTGGTGTAATTGCTTAGACCAACCTGAAATGAATTAAACATTTCACAGAGCTGACTTTCCAAACCAGCAGTTCCTCATGCACACCCAGCAAAGCTGTCATCAATTACACAGAGAACCCAAAACCATGAAGAACCAGGCCCCGGGTTCCTCTTACTGTCTCAGGCTGGCACATTTCTTGTGGAAGTAGCCAACTGATTTCAGCATGCTCTGTCTCAGTTTTCTCATCCATAAACAATAATCTATAGTGTGCTTATTTTCACAGGTTTGGTAATGAAGGTTAATTAATAAATATTTATTAATTGCTTTGGGATCTTATAGTGGAAAGTGATAAAAGTGGATTTATTTTTTATTTTAACATTGTCATGTAAACAAGCCATATATCTGGTAAAATGTTTCTTCTCTACAAATAAAATCAAAGTTGCTGGCAAGGATCATAGAAAAATAAATAATGGAATAAAAATCAATTCATCTACAGAACAAGATTAATTACAGTTTTCTTAATTCCTCCTACTCCTGGTTTCTCCTTTTGTTCTCAAAACTTAATTTTCATTTACGCTGTTTCTAATAAATCTCCAGATTAATTAAACGTTTTAGGTTACATTAATTAAAGCAAGATAAGCCATGACATTCAAGATTTCTTGGATGCTACAATACATTGTAGAGAGAGAGTAAGTTTCAATGAACTTTAAGAACTAAGTAAATAATCTGACCAGCACTTTTAAAATGTATTATTAGAAGGATTTTTTATTGTCACTTCCAGTTTTCATAGGAATGCCCTTCTGGTTCTGTAGCTCAAGTAAACATGGGAAAATATTCACTGGCAAACTGAAATTCTCAGAGCACAGCATCTCTTTCCCTTTTACTTTACCAGGCTTATAGACAGAGTATTCTCCCAAGGGATGGCATGGTAAATGAATGTTTATATTTCTGTAACCCTTGAGACTTCTTGGCCTAAACATTTGTAACTCTCAGTGATTTGGATGACGAATGATAAAGGGACTGATATTATTAAACAAGGAAGGTTTAATAAAATATTAGAGGCAACATTTATGGTTTGCTACAGACGTCTAGTTTCTTAACTACTTTCCAGATAAATTTACAGGTTCTGATATGTAATTGGGGGAAGTCATAATTTTTCAGTAGGCCTGAGAGCAAGACTGATGAAAAAAGAAAATATCAGGAATGTAGAGAAGGTATTAAATCTATTCTAAACTTTACATAAACTTTAGTAATTAGGATTTCTTTTACTTTACTATAAAAGATGGGTACATTTGTGTATGATCAATCATTATTAATGTAGTTGGATCAGCGTTTTCTGGTATTTTATTCGATGTTTGACACCATAAACAGTCAAGAGCACTTAATCTTGGTGAATAAAGCAAGAGAAGTCTTTTTGCAGGACAATAATTTTATGATCCTACTTTATAGGGTAAGAAAAAAAGCAAAACAAACCCAGAAGTCTGAATCTTCATTAAATGACTGATAAACTGGACATGTGGGCAAAACAAATTCAGAAAATCCTGGAAAACTTTCTTTTTATTTAGCTGGCAAATACTCTGCAATACAATAGAAATTAGGGGAAAAATAGAAAACCTAATTTTGATAATTAAGTAACAGTATCGGAAAAAATACCAGATAGCAGTTTACTACATTTGAGGAATGTCTTAAGCAAAAGGATTCATTGACAGACCACAGGTTTTGTAGATAAAAAGAGTCCAAAAATTAGAATCTACAGAGTTTAGGAAATACCACATAGAGAATGATTGGAATCAAGCACTGAGGAAATCACTGAAGAAGCAATGATATTATGACACAAGTGTTGATTCCACTTCAGACAAAAAATGGCATTAAGTCTATGGACTAGACTAACCTGGAACACTCATCACTGTTTCACCCCTCAAAGCTGCTCTTAATGATCCTCACTGAATTCTAAACTATGCACTATCAGAGAGATGTGGGTTGTTATATCCCTGGCATGAAAGCACTCAATGTCACAGATCCAATTTCCCAACTTGATCCCATAACTGGTGAGATTTGCCACCAGTTCCGGAGAGCATATCCCTGTTTTTCATTGTAAATGGGTCACTAAGCACCACGAACACAAGAGCCTTGGTGTCATAAGGAGCCATGAGGAAACACAGTGGAAAGAAACTCAAGTGGGAAGAAGAAGAGAGTTCTCGTCATTATTGATCAGATTATTTATTCATTAATAAATTATACGGGCAGCAGACAGGAACGGAACTAAATCCAGCTAACAGGGACCAGAAATTTATGTGTTAGTTTAATTACTCTTCCGGCCTTTATAAAAGATCTCAATATAATCTGTCAGACTGGACCATCATTTGTTATCACTAAACTTCCTGGGTAACTAGGGTTCTTAGGAGGATTTGAAGACTGCCCACTCCCTTGCTACCATTACATCACAAAAGACTTAAGGTGCCTGAGCATCTGTCTGGTTGTTCAGTCTGAAGTGCATCTAAGCACACAAAGAAAGTGCCTCCAGAACTTCAAAACAACATAGAAGAAAACTTTGCTCTGTTATAGAATAGTCTTGGGATTTATTTTGACTTAAGTGTCCTTGGGAATTATTCAATACTTGCACCTTCCCTGAGATTCATATAACCATGATTCAGAAAACAGAGTTTGAAAACATTAGAATCATAAAAGAATTAATCGCTAGTGGGGAACTTCTTGTTTATTTCAAAAGCTAACACTTGCACTACGGGTAGGTGGTCTCCTGTATTCCAGCAGCATAAAAGCTCATAAATATCTCAGATATCTGGGGGTAATGTACATTGTCACATCCTCAAAGTCCTAGAGATGGGCATGTGCATCCTGGAGGGATGACAAGATGAAGGAGGAAAGCACAAGCAGGTACTTTTCAGAGACACCAGTAGGTGATAGGGATGTCTTGGATCATATGCAGTTTATCTTAATCAGTCATCCTGAGTGCAATCACAAGAAAGAAACAATTTAAGAAAACAAGCTGTAAAGAACTGAAAGAAGGAATTTTTTATACATTAAAAAATCTACAAGGAACAAAGACAAAACAAAGAAAAAGGCCCATTATATTTATATAGAGGAAGGATTACTAGACAAGACTGTTCTTCAGCAGATTTCTGAACCCAAAGTGCATATTGTCTTATCCTTTTAAAAATGTATTAATTATTCTATTACTAATTCCCACAGTACTGCTTTTCATCTTCACAGCTGATAAACACTCAACACAAGAAATTTCTTTTGGATTCTATTTCACACTGATATTCTGCTTCTCAAACCAAACATTCACACAAAATATCATCTAAAACTCACAGCAAGAGGAACTTCTTACTCAAACTCCTTTGAGAAAATCTGCTTTCTTTGTTCTCCTCCTTTTCTCTACACAACTAAGTTTTACTCCTTCAGACCACCTGCTTAACTTGCCTTCAAGTTTCTTTGCTCCTTCACTTCACGTATCGTTGACTTTGTCTCCACCTCACTATAAATGCGTTTTTCTTACTCTCTATTTCATAACTTCTTTCATTTAAGTAGATGTTTCACATGTGTTAAGTTCTTCTAGCCCCTTTTTCTTCCTGAGCAAGCTCCTTTCCCAGTCTAGCTTCTAGTCTTTCTCCACCACTCCTCAGGAGTTCTCTTTGCATACTCCTCTTCTCTTCTGTCCTTTTATCTCACCTTTCTCTCATTTCTCTTTTACTGCATCCAAATTCTTCCAGGTCAATTACTGAATCACCCGATCTTAAGACCCATGAAATATGCCACATGATGTGCAGAAACAGTTCTTGCTGCCTCAAAGTTTATGCTTTTTCCAAAATATACGTATGCACTTTAAGATAAGTTCGATTTTTAAAAGATAATCATTAATGCTATGCTACTGTAGAGCAAGATAACAAAGTTATTAAAGAGATAAGACTGTCAATGTCCTTTTGAGACCCTAAACCCATATGACACATTATGTTTTCTTCATGAGTGTTGAACAGAAGATGCTTGGAGAAAATTCAAAGTAATACTTTCTGCGCTATCTTCTGTTAGGGGGACTATCCCACCATAGGCTTCATGTTGGGTTCATTGGCGGAAGAAGTTTGTCTTAGCAGATTTATAAACTGATCCTTGATTCTCTAGAGTTCATCTCTCTGCCATGTTACAGAAATCTTGTTTTAGGAACTAACAATAACCGAATCACCTAATCTGATCCTAGCTAAGGGGGAGCAGCTATATTGCCATGTTAGGGCTGGTAGCTTTCCATCAATACACAGATTTAGCTGGTTATCAGTAACTGAGAACAGATCTCCCAGTGCTGCAAAGGCAGGGGGGTTATGCCTTTTATGTACCCAAAGGTCACAATTTATTCTGACCATAACACCTCTTAATCCTTAAATGGCTCTCCAGGTTCACTGGACATGAGAGAGGAGGGTATTCTGGTAGCATGACCCAATGCAGGTTAGCTGACCTTGGAGCTCTGTTTCACGTTTAGAGGCTGAAGCTTTTGTTCGCAGCCTTCAGTTCAATGTCACTGTGCGACCAACAGAACAAAAGGTGAGATTTGTTGCTCCTTACTCAGTTTTTGCTCTTCACTCAACTGTTTCATCACTGATTTGGGTTACAGTGCATTTAGATCTCTGGAGCTTCCTAAATGTTGAGCTGCACTCATGACTCTTTTCATTGCTTGTATGAAGCAGCTCTGGAAGTTTTCAGTTTAACAAATAATTTTCTGATGTCACTTTTGTACAAAGCATGTTGCTTCATTAAAAGTCTGTACCACCAGGTTGTTTATGTTTTGGGGTTTTTTTTTTCTGTTACATATTAAGCATAAAAAAGGTGAATCCTTCTTCTGTTTGCTGAAAAAGCTCAATCATTGTCCTCCAGAAGATTCCAGATAGGCCTTTGTACAAAGAGTATGACCACAAAATGTTTTCATATTTCATAACTATCCTAAACTGATCATTTATTGTATATGGATAAAAATGCTATTTTGTATCTCTGAAATTTGACAGCTATGGTATGCAAGATGTTTTTTTGTCTCTCCTCTCCCATTTTTTCTGTGCCTATTAGATGCATAATTGAAAGCTCTTGAATCCTTATTCATAGAAGAAAGATCCAGTTAAAGAGATGTTATATGTTGGTGTAATGGAAATAGCTGCAGTGAGGATGTGTGATATAGGGAAGCCCAATGTATATACATACAAATTACATACAAATTGTAACAGAATTTATGGCATATGTGAACTACATGCATATTCACAAACAACAGAATAGTTTGTGTCCCAAAGGCCTTCAATGTAAATAGAAGAAAATTATTAGTATTACAAAGGAGATTGAAAAAAAAACAGTGCTAACTATAACTAGCAGCATGAAAAGCAGTAATGACAGCACCTCATCTCTCTCAGCACTGATGCATACGGGTACATAGGTAGCACAAGTGTACTTGCATGTGTGTGTAAAGGTAGCACAAGAGAGCAGAGCTATGAAGAAGGATCATGATCTCTTTTCATCCTTTTTTTCTCTGAAGTTAAGATTAGTGTATCAATCCACAGAAAAAAAAATACCTTTTTTTTTGGAAAGTGTTGTCACTTGCCTCATTGCTTCTATAATTTTTCCCCTCAGGTCCTCCTATATGTAACCGCTAGTTCTAATTCCACCCTTATTTGTGGGTCTTATTATGACTATAAAAATATGCAGACATTCTTTTTTTTCAGTTTTAGCTACTAGCACTGTCTCTCTAGAAGCAGAATATAGATTTGATGTTAACTGCTATCATAATCTCATTGTCACTACTATGTCATGGTTTATCAAGCTGTTGATTTCTGAACCACTGACTGTGATCAAATACATTTTGAACTAATATTGAAATCTCCATCTTTGCATTTCATTTTGCCTAGGAACAGTTTAGTGTCCTTCTTTGACTGCCTCTGAATGAGAAAGATTATGATAATTGTGTATTTTCACTGATTTCAGAAAAAAAGAAAGAAACATGATCATCATCTGTGATAGTTTTTTTGACTTAAATATTAATGGTATTTGGATTAATCTCCTATGGTTACTGTGGACAAGAATCTAACCACAGAATGTTTGCATCCTTTAACATTTTTTTACTCCATTTGCATGACATAACTCTTTACAAGCCAAAACTCTTTACAACACGCCCTCCCTTTCCTATACTTATTGCTTTTGGCCTAACAGTATGCATGTGGTCCCTAGTGACCACAAAACTCAGTTTTTCAATGCATCCCAAGGAGAACCATGGGAATTCTCTAATAGGAAAAATTATCCTTCCTTCTACAGAGGGGAATACCTCTGGATGAAGTGGAAATTGTACTTTTCTTGACTGCCAGTCAATTCTAGAGTGAGTTTCAGAATGGTCTTCTAAATTTTTGATAGTCCTGTTGCAGTCTTACTGTGATTGTCTAGAGAACAATAAAGTAAAATCTAATGCCTTGTCCTTGTGTGTGGTACTATACTAGACAGTAACTACTAATTATAAAAGACTGGAAAAATAAGGATAACTGAAGACTTTTATTGTAATAATGCAGTTATCAGGCTGATGATGAAAAGAATTGTGTAGTTATTCTTCTTCCAGTTGGCATTAATCTTATTTCATACTTGGGTAACATTGACAAACAAAGCAGACCAACAGACACAAACACACATGCCCCACCCCAAAAAAGAAAAAAAAAAAAAAAAAAAAAAAGAAGGTAAAAGAAACAAAACACACAAAAAAACACCTAACTGAAACAAACTTTCTCATATGGACCCCTCACTTCAAGAAAGACATTGATGTGCTGGAGCATGTCCAGAAAAAGGGAACAGAGCAGTGAAAGGTCTAGAGAGTAATTAATATGAGAAGCAGCTGAGAGAGCTGGGGTTGTTTAGCTGAGAGAAAGGGAACCTTGGGAGACCCTATCACACACCACAATTCCCTGAAAGGAGGCCACAGCCAGGTGGGGGTTCATCTCTTTCCCCAGGCAGCCAGGGACAGCACGAGGGGAAACGGCCTGAAGCTGAACCAGGGGAGGTTCATGTTGTTCATCATGAAGCCTTTCTTCGTGGAAAGGGCTGTTAAGCTTTGGAAGGGGCTGCTTGGGGGAGTGATGGAGTCATTGTCACTGGAGGTGTTCAAGAAATGGTTAGATTTACTGCTAAGGTATAGTTGACATGGTAGTGTTTGGTCAAATGTTGGACTCAATGAACTTGGAGGGGTTTTACAGCCTAAATGATGCTGTGATCTCTGAAGTATGATGGAAATCTATGAGACTTTTTTGCGGTACCACAAGGTACTGTATGACCAGTGAAAGGCTGGGAATCAAGCAACAGTTACTGGACTGCAAATAAGGGAACAAGGGACAGAATATTATGAATGAGGCAATATTTGTTTTGAATCATTTTGTTTACTCCCTTACCACTAGATGATGAAATTACAGTTCTGCATTCTGACTGATGTGAAACCAGCAGGAGCAGCTACCCTATCAGGTACTACTGTTCCCCAGAAAACTCTAAAGATAACAAGCAGGAATCAAGTATGTAGTCCCTCAGCACAGATTTCCTGATTCCTTGTGCAGTACTTCTGGATTTGATAGTACAACTCACAGTCATATGGTGTCACTAGAATATTCTGCAACACAACAAAAGTTGAAAACTTGATCATGCTGATAAGTGAAACACATATTAGTTGAGATTTGTGTTGAACTCCATATAAAATAAATAAGACAAGGAGTTCTGTACTGATTGCATTATTCCTTTTCATATTTAATTCAACAAAACCCCTCTGTTTTAGAATCCACTTCTTACAGATATGTCAATGTCTTCAGAATTCAGAACTACTTTGTAACATAAACCAGAGGGTTGCTATAGAATTGAAGTAGTGTGCTGCCAAGTAGCAATGCCTTTGTGGATAAAATAGTTTTATTTTATTCTTTTGTGCCAACAAAAAAGACATCAAAATTATAAAAGTATTTTTACTATAATATTAATGAATTCCATTGAATTTTACATTTTCATTACAATTTTTCTGAGGATGAAATCTACTTTTTAGTTTTGCAAATATTTTTCATGTTTGGTGTGCTTCATGTATGGCTGTTTGTCACAGTCATCTCCAAGACTTGAAAAAGAGTTTGCATTTCATAGCGTAAGATTTTGCTTTTTATTCTTCAGTCAATATCAGGTGCACCCTTTCCCTGATCCTCTTTTTCTTGATTTACTGAATCTTAGTTTCATTTTATTATTTTCTTTTTCTCTTCCTTACTCCTTTTTTTTTTCCTACAATCATTTTTTTAACCTGTCTCTCCTTTCTTCTACTATTTCCTGTATTTCCTAATCGTGTTCTACTTTCTCACCCTTTTGAATCAGGGAAAGTGGTTTAGTAGCCAGAGAAATTCTCTGTGGAAACAACAGGTAAGAGAAAGAACAAAGGATATTTATGAAAAGGACTTTTCTTTTGCATGATTAGCCCTTCAGAGGTCAGTGGGGCTGATGTCCATGCAGTCAAAATTGAAAAACATTTGATAGTCCAGAAACTTGGCAAGCTGCTGAGATGCAACTCCAAACCTTGTTTCCAATAAAGGTATGGGAAAGAATTCAGAATAATTTATAAGTGTAACTGTAAACATTTAAAAAATATTTTTACATGGAGACATTGACACTCTATAAAATATTTCTACTTTGAGAAAAATGCTGTCTACACTTGCTTCTACTGGCACTGCATATTTAGGTTGTGACTATCTCCTGAATTGTGAAGAAAATATTCAGAGGCCCAATAAGTTTAATTGTCATTGGGAGGGAACAAAATGATAAAGGAACAAAAAAAGTTGCCATCTAAACTCTCTGTGAGTTAACTAAACTCGGTATTGCTAAAGTTTGCTACTTTAGGTACAGATAAAACTGTCATTTTTATTGGCATTATGCATGATGCTTTGCATTGTCATTCTGCCTAGAGACAAATATATATGAGTTTATAAACAGGTAATTCTGTTTTGTTATGATTTAGTTTTTGTTTGTAAGAAACTCACCTTCTTGCAACACTGATGACATCAAGACGAATTACTGTAGAATTCAAAGGCACTGCATCTTTGTTGACAGTTTCAGTAGTGTAAAATGTTTAATTTTTAATCTGATGAGCTACATCTGTGGCTAATGTAGTTTGCATTTAAAATCCTTGGTACTCATTTGCCATATTGAAAATTTGAAATAAACTTAAAGTTTCAAAATAGAAAAATAAAGACAAGGTTGAAATGTTAATTAGAGAATTTATAATTAATCTAATCCAAGTTGGAAATACTACAGAATAGTTGGGGTTTTTTTTAATCTTTCCCTGTAATAAACATGGATTAGTTGGCACCAAAACAATGATCAGAATGACTGACACTTTTAACAATGGAATTTGAATAATAATGATAATAATTTTAGATTAGTATAAAACTGTCATTTCAGATTGAGTATGGAAAATAAGAAATACTATCAGGTCTCAAAATATAAATTTCATGAATGATTTTTAAACATTGACATGAACCCAAACTTCAACCAATGTTCACAAATATTCATTTGTTTTTATTTTAATTCCACATTATTAGTCGAAAAGGAAATCACTCAACTGGTTCAATGTAAAGACTTATGTTTAGCATTAAACTTACGATTGGTCATGTGAAAAATATGGTAAGATTTGTTGAAAAGCTGAAAGGATGGCATTCCTTAATCAAAGCAAATATAAAACAAGAGTAGAACAATGCTCTTCCGTTGCTGGCATTCAAGATTTCTTGAAGGCAGCAAGTGTGATAAGAATGGCCATTTTCCCCTTCTCTTGTGTTCTGGCCATTCAGTTTTTCTGTGTGTCTAAAGTAGATTTTTCACAGGACTATGCAAGAGGTGGCTGCTCCAAAAACTCATGTAAACCTGGAGCAAGTTACTTTTTCACAAGGACAATCTTTATGATTTTCTGATGAAACAGCTGAGCCTAATCCTATGCTTTGTTAGTCCTGGAAAGCTGTTGCTGTCAGTATTTTGAGGCAAGTAGACAAAAAATATCTTTTGAAGTACATGAACAGCTTAAGTTTTTTGACAATAACATGCTCTTATAAAGTGATAGTTTTTACCTTGCAGGGACTAGAGAAAGTATTGTTGAAAAAATTTATTGGATCTCACACCACTAATTAGGTGTTGAAAACTGACAGCCATATTATTAGTAGGGAGTGTGTACTTGTAATTTCTTGGTTTGATTTCCTCCTCGTGCTACTCCTAAGTCTGACCTAAAAGAGTTTCATGCTCAGAAGCACTTATGTGTTTGTCATAGTTTGTCTCATTTTTGATTGCTAGTCAAAGACTAGCAGGTTTGAATCAAATGTATGGCATAAAATGTATCATTCATCCAACCAACCCCAGACGTGTCTAAGAAACCCAATCTATTTCTACTTTCAATGAAGTGGGTTTTATGATTTTTAGAGCCTATTTAACTAGACAAAGAGTCTGAAGGAAGAGATGCAATTGGGAAGATAATTCTTATTTGAGGTAATATCTTGAAATAAAACTTTCTGAAATTTATATACAAGGAGATAAGTGCAGTCTTCTTTCTGAAGTAAGATGTCCAGTGGGAAAATACTGATAGCTGAGCTATAAACAGGAAGTGCATGCCAAGAGAAAAATAATACATAGAATAGAAAGAATATATCCATTTTAAAATTTAACTTAATTTTTTAATTTTATTTTTGTTATTTTGTATCAGAGGTCAGTTCATCTGAATTTTCTTTAAGAACTCTCACTTCAAAATTATTTAATTCTTTCTATTGCCTATGAAAAGAGACTCAAGTGACTAATTCAGAAACAGGCAACTAATTTTTAGTTGCCCAAGGATGGACAGGTGGATTTCATCCATATTCTCTCAAAAAGAGAAAATGCCCTTATTTTTTAACAATATACAGAATTGGACCAAGTAACAAAACATACAGAAGTGAGTCTCTGTATTCTTCTATTGAGCTAAAGAACAATTTTGCTCTGCTTTTTACTTATTTTTACTTATATGCTGCACTATGAAACTTTTTAGATCTATGAATGAAACTAAATCGTAATGAAATTTGGCCTTTTTAAGATTTTGGGGGATTGTAGAGGTGTTAAGAGACTTTAAATAGCATTTTTGTTTTAGACTCAAAGAATAAAAATGGATGTTGTCTGGAGGACCTAACGGTGCAGAGGGGAAAAAAAGAAAGAATATATGTATATATTGTCATTATAGCTATTTAAATTCCTCACCTCATCTAAACAGCACAGAAAAGCAAGACGCTGAATAAAAATACTGGGTTATCAGTTTAGCAGTTCTACTCAGAGTTTTTACAAATTAGGCAATATTTGAGAAAACTTATTTGTTCACCCACCTACTGACATTCAAAACCCAGAGAGTTCAAAATGCATGAGAGAAAGGAAAACATCATGTAACTTAGTTAAACTACAAGAAATAGGAATCTGATTCCACCCATTGTGAACGGCAATGTACAAGTTTTATCTCAGGTAAGAGTCTTCTTTTGAGGCAATTGTTTTCCAAACAAAGGTTCATGGATAATTTAGAGTAAAGATTAAGAGAAGAAAGTATAGAATAAGCCTAAAATTTTATGGGGTCATGGGAACCTGATGAGGTTCAACCAGACTAAGTGCAAGGTCTACACACCTGAGTTGGGTTAACACCCAGAACCATCCAAGATCAAGAGCACTTGGGGGTGCTGGTGGGTGGAGCTGGCAATGGGCACTCCCAGCCCAGAGGAACACCTGCATCCTGGGCTGCACTAAAAGAAGTGTGGTCAGCAGGTTAAGAGAGGTGATTCACTCCTTGTAGTCCACTCTGGTGAGATCCCACCTGGAGTACTGCTTCCACTTCTGGGGATACCAACACAGGAAGGACCTGGACCTGTTGGAGCAGGTCCAGAGGAGCATCACAATGAGGGTCAGAGGACTGAAACAACTCCCTTATGAACACAGGCTGGGGGAATTGGCGTTGCTTAGCCTGGAGAAAAGAAGGCTCTGGAGAGACCAGATTGTGTACTTTGAATATTTAAAGAGGGCTTATAAGAAAAGTGAGGACAAACTTTTTAGCCAGGCCTGTTGCTGTAGGAAAAGGGATGATATTTTTAAAGTAAAAGAGGGTGTAATTAGACTAGATTTAATGAAGAAATTTTTTAATATTGATGTAGAGAAACACTGGAACTGTTTGCCCAAAGTGGTGGTAGATATCCCATGCTGGAAACCTTCAAAGTCAAGCTGGACAACGCTCTGACCAATATGATCTCATCAAAGACGTCCCTTCTCACTACAGGGGGGTTGGACTACATGACCTTTATATCTCCCTTCCAACCCAAACCATTCTATCATTCTATGAGCCTATGATAATGCTGGATCAATAGGATTTACTAGTATAAGATATCATATCTGAGAAGGGTGAATATAATTTAAAGTATTTCTTGTCCGCCTCACAGGATTCATGGTAGTTAACTGTGCCACTAGAGCAGGAAAATATACCATGTCTTTTTCTTGGGAAATTATAGTCCCTCAAGTAGAAAATACCCTCCACAATACTGTGTCTTTTCATTGTTTAGTCAATTAAATAATGAAATGTTTTAATATAACTCCTGTGAATTTTCACATTACACCAGTGACATTCCTGTCATCCCATGAGTCCTCAAATGTAACTAGAGGAAAATTATTCTTGATTTGGGAACAGAAATAAAGAAAAAGTTGTTTAATGAAGTTTTCAAACCTCATATTTTATTCATATTTACTTCATACCCACAAATCATTTTGATTTAGAACGCATTGAAATACTTCATTAATTAATTCCCTGATTTTAGATACATTTCAAAATAGATAATCTCATTTTTACACTGAATTCTTAGAATTGTAAATCATCAAAGCCAATACAAAATGCAGTACAGTTAACAACAACAATCAAAGCAAAATGATAAAAAAATCTTACTGCATTCTGTGATTGATACTGTAATTTTTTCAACTGAGGCCTCAGGCACTTTCAATTATACCCCACTCCCCCAGCTTTTCAGCTCCCATATTTCAAGAATACAAACGGGTAAGCGGCAAAATTTCCCACCTCAGGTAGGAGAACAAAGTGAACGATTTCCTATATTCTGCATTCTCAGAAAATCTCTGAACCATTGGCAACGTTCCACGGTCACAAAGTGGTAGCACCATCTCCTCAAACTTGTGTGTGAAGGACAAGAGGACCAGAAGAGAGCAAATTTGAACTCATAACTCTATCCTGCGCTTTAGGCTGTACATGGGTAATATTCTCTCCTCTACAGCCCCTACCAACTTGTGTGAAAAAGGCCTTGGTTTGCCAAATGGAAGGAAGTTTTTTATTGTTTGCCAATGCCTGCAAGAGCCAGCCCTTCCAAGAACAGGCTGTGCTGTGTAAAGCAGTGGAAAAACACCTGCTGATATCCACAGAAAAATCTACCCAGCCCTGCCTCAGAGAATGGGCAGCACTCTGGAGCATATGTCTCTGTACGAAGAGCCCACTGAAGACATCTTACATCAAACTGAATTCTCACCAAGATGGACAGAGAACCCGGGGAAGTCTTTGTGGAATTGTGCCTCATGCTAAATGCACTAATTATCCCTCTTTTTTCTATCCCTTTTTCTTCATTGTAGTCCTTAACCATTACAATGAAAAGTTCTGTTAAATTTAAAAAATGCATGGGAGAACAAAATAGGAGAAAGCAATTTATTCTCTATGACACTATGACAGAAATTTTGTAAACTACATTTGAAGTCCCAACAGCAATTTGACATTTCAAATGCTATCTAGTTAACTGCAGCTGTCCTGTCAGCAGCAGTTAACTTCCCATTATGAATATACATTTGCAGATTAGGAAACAAAGCTCACACCTTTAAGTTTTCAGAAGTCAAAGATATTAGCAATCAAAGATGCTGAAATCTTTCACATGATTTACAATGGAGTCCACAACAAAATGAAATATTCTAAGTTGGCAAAATGTTTCTGATCCTTAATAATTACAGTCATTCACTCTGTGTACAACTAGACCATTAACAGGGATTTTTGCCTGTCTCCTGTTTTGACAAATCAACAAACTTACCCATTTAATTTCACTTCACTTCACTTCCATGACTTTGAGGTAAGCTGCATTCCCCACTAGTGTATTTTTTACTTCCTTCAAATTCATTATATTGGAGAAGTAGTATAAGCAAAGTAATTTTGTGCACCTGAAGTTGTTTTAGATGTGTCAAACAATACCAGGCTCAGGCATTTCAGCTCTTCCAAATATTTCCCACCCTTTTCCTGCAACTATTGCCTACATACTAAATCCTCGTCTCACCCTCTGGCTGAGAGAAAACCAGTTGCTGCAGCGTGTGGCTACTCACACTCTTCTCTCTGGCTGCTGACAGAAACTTGTGAAGAGTTCAATGAGATGGGTTAGAGTTTCTACATCTGGAAATCTAGAGCTGGTCACATCAGATGGTGTCAAAATTATTGAGAAGCTGAACACATGATCAATGTAGGATTGCACTATCCTCCTTTTATCAGCGATGTTACACATGGTTGTGATTAGGTCATACGCGCCTTTCTTCTCTCTGAATCCGCACTTTAACTTCATGTGATCCTTCATCATCTGGACAAGGACTTTGTTCTTAGGCAGAATCTGGAAGATGTTATGACTGCAATAACACTTTGTTATGCTGTCTTTTCTTTGTTGAGGGCAAAAAGATTACCTTTGTCCCCTTATTTCTCTGACTACCCTGACATCAGTGCAAATTTCTCACATGAGACCACTCTGATCACAATTGCTTTTATCGGTTCTCATAACCCATTAGCTACTGCTATTCCTCTTTTTAAGGATAAGCACATACTTGGTTCCTCTTACTGAGCTAATAGCTTTCATTCTGTTGTCTTTTTGTCATCATCTTATGTGGTGAACAGCTCTGATGAAGGATGTGAATTGATGCATTCAGCAAGATGTTTAATATTAGTAACTTTAAACACTGAAATAATTCTAAGGCCTAAAACCTGCCACAGATTTGTGAATCACCTGCTTCACCAAATTCACACAATGTGAAACCCCTACACAAAATTGTCTTAACACGTTATTTTTGATAACTAATAGGAAAACAAAGTTGTATGAGTATTGATTGGTAAATGTAATTATCCAAAAAGTGCATTATGTCCATTATTAAATTATGTTCTAGATTTTGAACCAGTCCTATTTATTGTTTGGTTATGACCTTGCCACTCCAGTAAGTAGGAAAAATGACCATTCAAAGTGGTGAGATTAGACAAACCTGCATGTAGGTATTATTTTTCAAAGGAGTTGAATGGTCCTATCTTGTATTATTGTAAAATTGATGTGGAGAGATGACTAGGACTAAAATTAGAGGAAACTGAGATGTTGTATACATATCCCAGTAGAAGTCATAGTGGTATAGGAATTATAGGGTAAAATACAGGTACTACTCCCTGGATGGAATTACAAAACTAACTGTAATACTAATTACCATCCCAAAGTTACCCATTTCCAAGGTAAAACCACCCTCTACTGAGCATGTTCTGTATATTTTATTGACTGTATATTTAAGAGAGAAACATGAGGATTTTACACCAATCAGTAACAAAGGCAGATATGACTAGAGTCCCTCAGGCTCCATCTAAACACAAATAAATAGCATAAAATGAAGTTGATAATGGGGAAAAGTTGGGGAAGACTCCATTGTAACTACCGGGATCACTCAACAGGCTGAATCTCTTTTCTCCTCCACAGAAAATACTATTTTTTATTATTAGAAATATAATAGAACATATTAGAAAAATATGTTCTTGCCTATTCAGAAAGAACACCACTATGCACACTGAATACTTTTATTGGGCTTTGGGGCTTGTCTGTGCATTGCTTTGAATAGATTTTTGCAGTCAGATACTATCAACAGGAATCCTTAAACCTTAACCTGTCACATTTTTATGTTAACAAAGAGTGTTACTCCATAAACTGTTAGTGCAAGTCCTTCATGGGCATTATCGGTTCCCAGCAGTGGGCAGCATATCCAAATAAAGTGGGAAGACCCACTGAGGGGTCTCTGTTATGCTGTGGAGTGTGTCCCCAAACAAGTCAGTCAAACAACTGCTGGATCCAGGGGACTGCTCAGTGAAGGATCCCCACAACGGGACACTGACAGATGATCAGTCACAAGGGTCTCAGCTCCCCTGGAGTACTGACAGACAAATCAAATACCAAGGGTCAAGGAAATCTGCCTTTTGCATGTGACATTTGAATGGCAGAATACTTCCGACTATTGATTCCAGTTATTCATCTGTGCTTTTAGATAATTTCTTTGCAAGACTACCTCAAATCTGTAGCTTGTACCTAGCTGCCATAACTGAGTAAATATGGTAGAAGAACTACAGTACTCCTAGCAGGAGCCCTACTTTGTGAATTGTCAGCATTTCCTTGAAGTGGAGTCAGTAGTGATGCAGGAAAAAAACCAAACAAATGTTCAATAAATGCCATTTTATTCTGTGCTACCTAATCCATCAGCAAATGAAGTAATATTCCAGCAGGAATAAACATTTTAAATAATCTGACTTAAATGACATGGGCACAGAGGCATATCTTTGGGCATTTTTTAAAGCTATCTTATTGCACTCATAGTCCAATTATATTAATTAGTAATTAATCTTGGAATATCAGGAAAACTTCACAGATCTGGAAGACTGTTACACTGAAGAGAAAAAAAAAGAATTACTGGATATGAGTTGAATTCAAAAATAATTTAAATGTGAACTTTGGCAGGAAGGTTTAACATTGAGGTTAACTAACTGTAAAATTATATGGTAGAACTGAAATGGCTTTAGTGAGAGCAGTAAGACAAAATCCCAATAAGAGGCAGCCATTGGTGGTGCTCCTGGTTTCCCTCTCCATCACAGATGGCTGTCTGGCTGGCTGACTTCAAAAGTCCAGCTGTCCTCCTGGCTGGCACTAATACAAGTGGAGAGCGATCCACCCAACATATATCTTCAGGTCTCTCTTGTAGATGCTTTTGTTAAGCATGATTGTTTGGATTCATTATAGGTGTAACTGAAAAAAAGTTTAAAGGGATGTGATATATGAGAAGTCATATTAGATGATTTAATGGTCTCTATTGGGCTTTAAGTTTGATGTTGTGAGACTGATTGTTTTCTTATGACTCAAGTGGAAGGAATTTGGCCTATTTCTATAAACTGCAAGTATCTCCTGTGGATCCTCCTAGTCATATTCACCACTTTCTACTGGAACATGGGAGGCCACTGAAGTCTTGTATTTTCCTGCTAGAAGGTATTTATAGACTAATAAATGCACCTGCAGAAGAAGAGCTTGATAAAAAATAAATTAAGTGTAACAGTCTTTAATATGTCTCTGTGAAACTAGAGAAAAGTCCTTTAGAATAACAGTACCCATACGTCAGTGTAAATACAATAATTTCAGATTTTTGAATTCTCATTTGCAGCTGTATTCATCTCACAGGAGATAAGAAGGTGAACAAAGAGGTCTTCTTCACAGGCAAGAACAAGAGGAGTCAGATACTCATGTGGCCTTTATCTCTTACCTTACCAGGGCTTTAACATGGAGAAGGTCAAATGTTCTTCAGCCAGATGTAACTTTCTTCCTGCAGGGCTCAGACTACATCATACTCTGAGGAAAAATCCCCCAGCAAGGTGGAAATGCTTTTCAAGGAAGAAGCAAGGGGAAGGTGAAGATGACTGTCTGATTGGGAGCTACATATGTGACTGAGAGGAGGCAGAACCACCTGAATCTCTCAACTGTCCCTTTAGTTGTTGCTTTATTGAAAAACAGAAGAGGATAATATACAGAAAATTTTGCAGGGCAGTACAAGGGCTACTCATACATCCCACATGACTGTTCCTGGGAGTTTTTGCATAGTGAACTGTGACAGAGTAAACTGGGAAGAAATTTCTACAGGTTATTTCAGTTAGCCACTAACACTTCCAGAATTGCCTAGACTGAGAGAGACTGGAGGGAAAGGCTGGGGGATGAACCTGGAGTACTTCAAGATCCAGCTTTTTCTAAGAGGAAGGAAAGCAATTAAAAAACAACAACAACAACAAAAAAAGACTGCATATTAATCATATTAATGAATGTCCAAGAAGAAATTTGCTTTAAGTGGTGTATGAACACCTTGTTAAACTAAGACCCCCAGAAGAGTAGAGTAAACTAAAAGAGTGCAAGCTATGTACTGACTGCCCTCTTTTAACAGATTTGAAAATGTTTTCTGGATACTCCTAGTATTAGACAATATATTAGACTAATTTATGCCATGTAAATAACCTGGGAAGCATGGAAATATTATACTTCGATCTAAAAGTAAAAAAAAATGTTTAACTGAGAGAGTATCTTTCTTATCTATCTGAAAACACAGCGTAGCATTGTTACAAATCAGCAAGGGAGTAGCAAATTATTTACTTTATCATTTGTGGCAGTTTGGGATAAATATATTTACAATGTGTCATCCATAGCTCCTTATCAAGTTTCAGGCCACAACAATTTGTTATTACAGTGTACCCTCTATATGATAACTTCTTGAAAAGTTTGTTTCTGGTCATTTAGAGCATAATTTGTTACATGTGACAAAAACAATTCTCTTTAGAACACAAAGGTTACAAACTCTGTTGATTTGTTACTAAGTGTCCGTACTTATTTCCTGAACTCATCAGCTTTGTACATTTAAAATTTTTATGAAGTGCAATTATTTTTACGTGTTAATTAAAGAAACCTTATCCATATATTTTGTTCAATTAATTATTTTTTGTACATTGAAGTAGAATAACATTTTTTCATTAAATCATTGTTCCCACATTTTAGCAAGATTTTTGAATTTTCATTACTATTACGGAAGTGATCCTTAGATTTTTGTCACGATTTTTCTCAGTGATATTTATGAAAAATTGTTGACTATTTAGCATAATATACAAATCCAGGAACTCCATAACCATATAATTTTCCTAAATTTATTCCTTACTGGCATTTGAATAACTCTTGGCAATCATTCCCTGAATTACTTCCTCACATTGTATGGAATATTTCTGGGGACTGTGACAACTAACCACACATCGGGGTTTTTTTTTTATATTTTGGGTTAAATTCAAACTTATTTGTTCAATGATTAAACTGCTTTCTACTTATTTTCTCTTTTCAAAAAAAAAATCCACTATGCAATGGATTTTATTCTTCCTGTCACCCTATTTCTATTTAAACTAAATTATTTGAAGCTTATATTCACAAATAAATAAAATTATGGCAGATTATGATGTTATTAATATGCAGTTGAGATAATTATCCTACTAATGAATAGGAGAGTGTTGTAGTGTGTTCTGTTAGTTTGTTTAATTGCTCCCCCATTTTCTGTATTGCTCCCCCATTTTCTGTAATGGTTCTGCCCTCCCAGTTTTTCCCGCCTTAGCTTTGTCAGTTATTATGTTCCCATGGCAACTCCTGCCATGGTATTGTCTGTCATTTGGTTACCTTGGTTACTCCCGCCACAGTTTATGTCAATCCTCTCTGTTATATCATTTCCCCTCCCCTGTGTTTCCTTATATGTGAATTTGTTCTCCTCCCTGGGCCCAGTCAATCACTCCCCACCCCTCCTAGTTTGCCAGAATCTTCTGTGCTTAGGGAGACTTGATTGGCTGTGGCGCCAGGGTCCCTCCTTTACATTGTTTCTATTGGGTTTTTCCTCATGTCAGTTAGCCGAAGTTCACTCCCTTGCCTTCCACTATTGGTCCTTTGTAAACCCCTCCCTGACATCCCTCCTCCCCTTTATAACCCTGTTACACTCTTTGTTCTGGGTCACATGCTGGTAGACACGTTAGATTCAACACCTGGGTGTTTGTCACTCCCTGGTTGACAATAAATCTGACAAGTCCCCAGTGAGTGTCCGGACTCTACTCTCGTTGGTCAGCAGCGATTTTGTCCGCTGTGAGCACAGCCCGAAGCCTTCTGACGCCGAGGGGTGCTCACACATTTGCAGCTGGGTGTTGGCCGCCCTCCTGCCAGCCGGACACCTGACTTTAAGGCCACACCTCGCTGCAGGAGAGCCATGAAATAACTTTATAAGACAACCAAACTGAATGAAAGAAATATTCTTTATTATGCTGCTGCTTTTTTCAGGAGTTGAGGGCGTCATTGACTGGTATGCAAGGAAAATATATGGGGAAATATCTAACTGAACAGGAACAAAAGATAGATATTGCACAGCAACTTATTTTACGTAACTTGAATTCCCTGAAACTAGCAGGGGCTTTTGACATTTCTCTATTTCTTTCTACCAGAAGCCTCAAACCAGAACCCAAAGCACTCTTTAGTTCAGGGAGATAATTTATTAAAGGAGGTATATTTTTTCTTCCTACTTCTTCCACATTGCTTCCCCATTTTGAAGGAAGGACTATGGAATTTAAGAAAGGAAGGTGTGATGTTTTTTAATCAGTCAATGCTATTAACTGCACTGCTGCATGCTACACAGAATCCAGAAATTATTAGTATAAACTCATTTGTTAGTAAAAACTCATTACATAGGCATTCTATTTGCTGGAATGTTCTTCTGTTTCTTTAGTTGAGACATAGATTTCACAGATTCAGTCAGCTTTCCCTCCACCAGGGCTTTCTGGTGCATATTTACATTACAGCTTAACTCAGAAAGTGGACAGTCATCTTGTGCACCTCACCATATTGTGTTTCAGAAGCTGAAGCTTAGATCAAGCATAATGAACTTCTCCAGACTTTTTTTTGTAGAGGAAGAAATGCATGGCTTCTAACAAAATTGTCTGACTTAGAAAGTTGTTGTTTTGAGCATTTTTAATATATATTGTTTTAAATATAATATTTATATATAAATATAAATGCTTGGTTGCCTCTATATTTAATTTTTTTTTCAAATCAGAAAGTAGCATTAATCCAGGGGTGCAGCACTGGGCAATGGCCTTTCTAATCCAGCCCTGTTTGGTTACTTCATCCTACTGTATGTGCCCCTGGATATAGGAGTTATTGGTATATGATATACAGTGGATAAGCATCATTATAATGCTTCAGATTTTATTCTCAGTTTAATTTCTTGAGTTTATGTACCTGTCACTTGCCACTGCACAGAGGTACTCCTGGTTTTTGGACCTGGGGGTGAAGTTTGTCTTTTTGTGGACAATAATGATCTGCAAGCTGCACAAAATAAGTTGTGTATTGCTAAATGATCCAGAAGGCTTTCAGACTCCATAGTGGAAAACTGTTTCTGATGGGTTTATCCAGAAAATAAAACATATTTTTAAAAAACAGATTCCTATGCATCATCAAATTTCAAAGATGGAATACAGTTCTTTTAAATGAACATGTTTCCAAAGGTAGAATAAGGTAGATGAAAATTCAGCCTCTCAGTAACCTTTCCCTTGTCCTCCAGGGATACCTTAGATTCAGCATAAAGTATTGATATTTTACAAAAGAGAAGTAAAAAGTCATAATCCTTAAATTTTCTATCAAAGATGATGTGGAGAATAACCCTCAGAATGCTAAAACGTAAGGTAAGGATTTTTTTTCTTAAATATAAATGGGGGGAAAAAATCATCAGGTTTTCAAAAATGAAAAAAAAAAAAGGCAGCATACATAAAAATGTATTCATTTCTGTCATTCAAAAAAAAAAAAAAGGCAGCAATATCGTGGTGAGGCATTCTTTAAAGGAGCCACTTAACTTTCCTTAATGTGGTCAAGGTAGTGTTAAAATTATCTCTTCAGACTTCCTGTAAAAGCAAGAATTGGTTTCAGTTATTTAAGTTGGAATACCTATACCACTTGTTTGGAATAGTAATGGAGGATGTCAAAGGGCATTCCTAAAGCTCAAACAAGCGTTAATAACACCTTCAATATTCTTGCACACAGATTTAAACTCTTCATTTGAAATCTTTATGGAAGCCAGAAAACTTGGTCTTGGAACCATTCTTACTCAGACCCTGGAGGGTGAAGAGAAGATCATTACACATATTCCCAGTCTGCTGACTTAAGTGGAATGAAATTATGTAGTCTTTAAAGCGATAGAAACACCATTTACAGTCAGGGCCCTGCAGCACTGTGACCTTCTCTCTCTAGGCTGTAGTTATTGGCAGGGCCAGTATGAGACCCACAGCTTAGACTCCACCTTCTCTCCTCATTACAAATGACCTTCTTTGTAGTCCTGGGCCCTCCATGTTTTTGACAGAGGTGCCACACAGCCAGCTGCACAGTGAAAGGAAGAAAGAAGAAGAAATAGATCCCATTTGCAGAAGGTATATTTAGAAGTCACCCCTACATGTCAGTCAGAGTAAAGCAGACATTTCTTGTTCTGTGCCCAACCCATATACAACAACCTGAGCAGCTTACCCCAAAAAGCTTCCAGCTTTAAATACTAGGAAAATATTAAAAAGAAATACTTGAGACTAGCAATTTATTTTCTTTAATGTTATTTTAAAAAATCCTTTTTTTCTGTGAAAATACTGATTTTAGCTGCTGTTCATTCATCAGCGTCTTTGTTGTTTAAATATGGGTGAAGCTTCTCTTTCATCTTGTGAGTTAAATTTTAGATGCATAAACAGGACAGTGAGAGAATTCTGTGTTTTCCAAAGACTGGATACAAGGTTGTGTTTCTAGGGCTTTTAGTCTTGCACCTTTCTCTACCTGATGAAAAAATAAGACCTACTGCTAAGAAAACTCCTTAATCGTGAAGACTTAGTGAATACCCTCACATAGGCAAAATTTAGTCATAATAACCTAGTGGCATCTACTATATTAGAAGTCAGGATTTGACTTTTTTTTTTTTTAATTTGGTTGGCATTTTATAATTGCTGGTGGCTTTGGGGTCCTTCTTTTTGTTTGTCAACCAAAGACAAGGAAACCAAATTGCCTACAGTGTCAAGCTGGTAGGCAAGGATTTGAGATGGCATTAATGGGGGATGTAGATCTTTCCAACTTTCAAATTCAGTCTTGCACTAATGTTTTCAAATTTTAAAAATGTGACAACACTTTTGAAAAATTCTGCTTCTATTTCTAATTATATGGTTATGAAAGTGAGCTCTGCAAAATGTAAATTGACGCAACACTGAATATTTTCCAGCCAGATAGGTCCACTAGCTCTTTAAGAAATTACCCACACAACAGAGACTGAAGCAAGAACAGTATATACAATATGAATTTCTTGGGTGTTTTCAAAAATTCTCAACTCATATTAAGCCTACTTAGGGTTTGAAAACTTTGGCATGAGATTCCTATCTCTTAATGTCATGCAATGCGCAGTTTATAAGGTTTAAATTCTAGCTACACTCAAACTAGCAATATGGTCTGTACCATAGCTTCTGTCCCCAGTAATGCTAACTTCTCACCAGTATACTTATACCTTAGAACAGCAATTTCCCATTGCGATTTCTTATGTCCCAAAGAATGGTGTTTTGGTATGAGCTAAGAAGAAATTTACAAGAAAAAAATCAGTTGAGTAAATCCAGTTTCCATTTGCTGAATATCTGCTCTGAGATGATCTTGAATCCAATTACATCTGCCCTTGAGAGCACATCCTAAACAAGTGGTACTCATGAGTTCTTGTAGCTATTTGTACATATGTTTTTATGATACCAGAAATCAGCAACCATTTCAGCACTGTTTTGTAGTTGCAGCAGGGAATTAATTTTAAAATAATTTTTAAATTCTATTTAAAATAAGTGTGAGAGGTATAGTTTAAATAAAATAGGCCTGTTTTCATAGTTGAGTGCCTTTTTTGCCACTACATATAGGAAAATAATTGTGAAATTTCTTTTGATGTTAATTTGAAACTATTGAATGTCTTGTTATATTGTCCAGAGTTAAAAATTCAAATATTGTGCTAATATGTACCCCAAGATCCATACTTTCTGATTGTATTGAAGTTTTCTCTGCAGTAATTTCCTTTAAGAAGGCCTGGAGTCTCTAATATGAGAGATGCTTTTAAAGCATGCATATAGAATGAGTGAATCTCAAATATTTAATGCCAGAAAGAGGGCCTTATTATAGCCAGAGTCTGTGTCTTAGAAAGAAAAGTATTCTGAAATTTCCCGGGTTTTTAAAAACAGTGCTCAAACTTGCAAGGGATAGGGCTAAGGAATCTAAACACCTTAATCATGAAATGCTACAGTTATCTGTAGAAGATGAGCTTGAAGGAGTGGGAGCACTTACCGTAGGAAATGTGGTTATATTTCATTTTCTGAAATCTCCAGATGTCCAGTTGCTGGGGGTGGAGAGGAGACCTGGTAGAGCAATGCTTCACAAGGAAAGCGATGTGTTTGCTAAGCTGATCAATACCATGATTAACTTGGCCGAGCGAAAGACTGATCAATCTTGCTATTGATCAGCTTAGCAAACATATTAGTGTGCCTGTGTAGTATGGCTACACTGTGTCTGTTAGTGTTTAATCAGGATATACATGCATCCAGGTATTCAAATAAATTTGCAACAGATGCATACTGTCTGTCCAGAACCCAAGCAGAGAGAAATGGATCACAGTCTCTTGCACAGAAGGCAGAAAACTGGCATTAGATTTATATGTTCAAAAAAGTACATTATTTAAATACAGAATGCAGAATAAATCTTCCCTTATCACATTTTACTGAGTCTCTATGACAGATCACTGTATTTCTTAAAGGAATTCAGTTTCTATTTTGACTTTCTTTGAAAACATAACATTTTAGTTCAATAAAGACATGCAAAATAATTCTCTAGTAATGCTCCCTGAACTCTAAAACATGCTGGATTTTTTTTCCAATGGTGATGTGTCCTTAAAAGTCATATTTTACAAACTGATGTAGCCTATGACTAAAAAAAAAGAATTGGGTTTGTATGAGCAAGGTGGTTTTATCCACTGGATTCAGATCTAATCCATCAGCTCTTGTTCAAGGTTAGATGTCTGTGACAATTCATTTTTTAAAGCAACTTGAGCATTTGTTTGTTTGCTGCTGTAAAAAAAAAAAAAAGGTACTCCAAATGGTTTTTGCCACAGAGCTAAATTTTAAAGACATTGTAGAACCTTTCATATACATTTCCATGACTGAAAGGATGTCTAGTTTTAAACACACCATCTACCCTATTACGAGTCTTTTCTGTTATCTGTCTCTGTCTTTCAGTTTGTCTGTCACTTTCTCTATAAATTCAATCCATATGGTACATGTCTGGATCCAGTAAAATTAATTAAAGAGTGAATTTTTCTTTCAGTATCTTATTTATAGAGAACTTTAAGTAACGCAGAAAGTTGTCACATTTTCCCAACTCTCTGTTCTTTACTTCTTTTCAGCTGTGACCAAATATTATGTCCAAGACTATTTTTGGGAAGATATATACAGTCTTGCAGAGCAGTTGAGGCTTAGTTATGACATTTCAAGTCACACTCCTCCAAAAATCTGAGGGCAGGGTAGGATCCTTGGTTTTCTAACATGCCAGTTATTACAATTAGTAGCAACATTTGCATACTCACAAATATATTTTCAGTATATTTTTCACATACTGAAAATCTGAAGTAACTTCAATGATACTAATCCAGAACAATTACTGATTTGCATTTGCAAGTCCCAGAGTGAAGGTTTCTGGCAACAGGACAACCATGGAATAGGAGTGCAGTACTTACAATGCCACAAGAACTCACAACAAAAATGCAGGCAGAATGAAAGATGATGATTACAAGATGTATTCAGGCTAGGTAGCAGACACAGGAGTCCAACATATCACCTGCTAGTCAGTCTTTCTGGGCAAATGTATATCAACACTTGGCTAAAATCTAACACCTAACTCAGCTGTTTTCTGCAGGACTGTATGAAGTATAATCACCTTTACAGAGGGCAGAAAAAGGGAAAAGCACAAGTGTCTCCTGTGGTTCACGTTTTCTTGCTCTTATCAGATTGACCCATTGTGTATGAAAACAACATTATTGTCTTCAAAGGAGTCACTTCACATTTTTGCCACATCAGTATTTAAATATCTGTATTTAAATACAGATAGAGAGCATATCTATTATACCTCTTTCTATTATGGATATTTACTGATTCTTGTTACATGTTAGAAATACTTTTTTTTCTTATAATGATATTTATTGGTCTACAACCTGGAATTTCAGGACCTATTTGGAAGGTGTGGAAACATATTTTAAAGCCTTTCTTTTCAGTTCCACTGTCCCTCATATGTGTTATTTACATTTACATGTGTACTGAACAGCCCATCCACATTTCCATTATTTCTTTCCAGCTGGTACTTTATTTCAACTTCTTTAAAGTCAGAGTGTGGCAGACTTGCCATCCATCATTGTCTAAGAGCTCTTAATTTAGCTACGGAGAGTGTGAAAGCAGGTTAGAACGCTGTACTAAGTCACAAATATAGGATCAGACAAGCCTTTGCTAAGTCTCTCAGTAATTATTAGAGCTCTTTGAAACCTGCTGGCTTCAGTTTGAATGAGTTCAGGTGAAAATTACTGGTGCTTGGTTTGTACTTTTCAGGACCTCTAGCTTTCACATTGCATTCTGAATAAATGGGAAACCAAACCATTCAATTGAGGTGCTTTGAATGCCTGAAATAGTTTCATATTGTTGCACAACACCCCATGTCTCTCTCAACCACAGAATAGATAAAAACCATTGACAGAAGCAGCAGAGGAAATTAAGAAATTGCTATGATTCTTAAAACCTCTAACGTCAGGAACAGGAAAAGAAGCCACCTGGTCATGAAGAGCTATCTTCCCCAAGCATGATCAGAGGAAAGATTGCATCCAAGTAGTACTGGAGGTTCAGCCACAGCAGCAGCAGTGTCCTGAAGACTTTAGTAAAAAATATTGTAAATATCCTGAAGAGATCTCCTCGGGAAAACTTGCAAACACCCACTAAGATACTTGCTGTGATGCTTTTTGCCAGGAAGCGAAAGACAGTTTTTTGATCATAAAGAACACAGGTTAAAGACATCCAATTCAGATTTGAATGCCTGAAGAATAGAATGTAATAGAAACCTCTCCTATCTCTCATCCTGATGCTGAGCCTTTTTTAATCTTATTTGCTAAAAGTGCCTGTGACAGCAGAAAGCCAAAGACATTTGGCTTCATCAAGTATGTCCCAGATGTGTGAGAGTAATGTTAACATAGAGAACATTTTTCAGTTGTTTTTTACAATGCTTTGGTTTCTTTTCTGGTATAGCCTGAACCTTGCTAATTTTATTTTACTTTGAAGAAAATATAACATTTTTTGTCATATTCATGGACCATTTAAAATAAAATGGTGCTACATCAAATACACTACCAGATAAAGGTTGACTTGGACTGTGACACTTTTTCTCATCATATGATAGTCATGAAGTCCAGTTCTTGAAAGGTATGTTTGCATGGATGGATAAAAACAGAACCAGCCTCAATCTGTCTGTTGCCAGCCTGGCCAGGCTAAAGTTCACTCTGATCCAGAACAGAGGCATTAGCACAGAGCAGTCTAAGCCATACGCCTCATCTTTCCGCAGAGTATATTAGCTCAGATCCAGTGACTCATGAAAGCATCTGGAAGTCATACTCTGATAGATTCAAATTATTTTCTTCCATTAAGGCATTAAAGTGTTTGGGCCTTATTTAACTCTACTGTTGTCTATAATTTTTTATGACTTCTCTGTTTTCTTCAAGGTGTTTTTTGTTTTTTTTCCTTATTGAGGTCCAATTTGCCATTGACATGATCTGGCAAGAGAAAATAGAATAGTAAGAACAGGTATTGAATTACATTGCTAAGCATCTTTACCAAATAGAAAATGGGTGTCAAATGCTCACAAAAACAGTTATTAAGATTAATCCTAAATTTCATAATGAGTTATATTTTTACTTATCTACATACTTTTTTAAAACAGTAAAAATTATGTTGAAGACTGGTTTTATGGGAACACCATAATATGAGTCAAGTCACCGAAATATGAGTCAAGTCTCAGTGGCAGCCTTTAGCAATGTTGATCTCCAGATGCTTTTTTGATCTTTTCTGAAAGTTTTTCCAGGTAACAATAAATTGAACATAATTAAAAGAAAACAGTAGTATGAATATTATGGTCATCTTTCTTAGCTCCTTCAGTCTTTACCAGCTTACTCTACACCTGATGTTTAAAGCCTGATGTTTTGTGTATATGCTAACATGTACACAAATAAATTGCAACCTTACTCTGCCAGGTATAATTTAAATAGAAAATAACTTTTGCATCTACTACTTCCTAAAATGCTTATGTAGTTTTCTTTTTGCTTTCTATGGACAAATATTAGTACCCATAAGCTAGAACTCTTTTTTTTCAATGCTCTGTCTGATATCATATTTTGTAGCACTTCTATTTCCTGATACAGAATCAGATTTATTGTTCTTTCTCTTTCCTTAGTGCCCATAGTGTAATGAAACAATGCTCTCATCATTCTCACAGTAGCATCTGAAGTAAAACTTCATATGATTGTCAACAAAGCCAAACAACTATTTCCAGTCATATTTAAAGTTGTTTCTCATAGTTGTTGGTCCAATCTCCTGCCACAGAAAGCATTTCTATTTTTGTGTTCTACACATACCTTTCTCTTCCTTTTAAATAGAACACTTTTAAATGGCCACTCATTCATCAGCTTCATAGTCACCATTACATCTCATACACTTGATTCTGACTGAGTATGACTTCACCCAGTCTGAAGTGGTCCTAACACTAGTTCTCCTCCAGTACCATTCCTATTATGGCTTGGATAATTGCTTTGGTTCAAGTAGAGATATGACATACGAACATAAGGAATTCTCATCAGGTGTAGAGAAACTGTGACATATTCTGAACCAGTCAGATACAATGAACCTTGAAAATCAAAACCCAATTTCCCCCTACTGTTGTGTAACCATTTGCATTTTGTCTGTCCAACTTCTCTTACTATAATTCCATGTTACAAGTTAATGGATATTAAAGTATATTTGATAGCTGGAAAAAAGCTTCTGAGGTTTATCCATGAAAAGACAAGGATTAAACTCATACACAAATGTGAATACAAATTACATTATACTAGTTAACTGTTAAATTTTCTTAATTCCAGCATATAGAGGATCTGGCACAGATGAGGCTGCCGCAATGATATTTACAAGAATTTACAAACTTGCATTTTATACAGTTTAACTCAATGTGCACATGGCCAAAGCAAATTCTCCGTATGTGATACTATCACAGAATTCAGTATTCACCTTCTGACAACTTTGTACCCTTGCTATCTGCATTCCAGTCAAAAATTAGCATGTAGAGAGTGTACACTCTCATTTCTTGTCTCTAAAGATTACATCCTTGCCCTTTTTTGATAACTCATTAATTTTTAAAAAAATTTGTTTTTCTGATACAGTAATTTATTCTGATCCAAGTACATCATCCTCACTATGCATAGAAGAATATGACTTCTGAGTTCTGAGTACATGCCAACCAAACCAGACAGCTTCTTCCTGGACAATTTTTTTTTTCTCCCATGTTAAATAACAAGACAAAATAGAAGACAAAATTAAGATTCATTGTAATTGTTCCACACTTTTCTCCCACTCTTTACTGCTCTAAAATATTACCAGATACTATGCATTCACATGGTAAGCAATAATATCCAAATAAACACAGTCTAAACAAATGAAGAAAAAGAGAAAACACTCTTAAATTTGCTTCTGAAAAAGGTACAGAAGTGAAACCATGCAGTTGAGGTTCTTCAGAATGCCAATTATTGTGCCAAGTATAGAACTCAAATTTTCTAAAGTACCCGTTTTGTACCTTAAATTGAAAATTATCTGGGAGAAGAGAGGAGAAAGGGGTATATTTTCATCTTTTATTATTACAACTTAACTCTGCCAGGTAAAATTACTCTTTTGGCATGCCACAGGCCTAATGAGATTTTCTGAGTAAAGCAATCTGACATACATCTATATTGATAAAATCTTCTGAGAAATCCTATTGAAGTCATCCATGTGACTATTCAAATTTTCTCCACTAAAATTTGAGATTATGAGGTCATCCCATTAGAAAAATGGTTTATCAGAACAAATATGAATAAAAGTCTATTTGGTGAACTGGTGGATTTTCTACATTTTGCACGGAAAAGTGTCTTGGCCACTGAGCATATGAATGTGAGGCAGAGAGTGGCACACGGTGTGGTCCATATGCTCAGCTGTGCTTATACTCTGAACTGGATGCAGAAATATTTAAAAAGCAACCTGGCTTGGATGATAGCCATAACCATGGATGATAGCTAGGTTGTCATAATTACACGTGTATGGCCATTTCTACCTGATGTGGTAAGAGATTCTCCAATAGGATGTTTGCTTGGAGGGAATCATGAGTAGCAGGTAAGCATGGCATCTAGGAACTTGGTTTGATTGATTTCTAAGAGTTTTGGGTGATGCAACAGTTGATAAGAAGATAAAATTTCCATAAAGCTTAGAAATAATTTGTAAGCATTCTTTTTTCATGTAACTGAATTCTGAAATGCTGCAGAGATTTTAACAGATGAACATCAGAATGTGCAAAAAGTGACAGGAATGTGCATTTCATCAGAACTGTGAAAATGCAGCTTGTTACATGGTTTGCAGTTCTGTTTTTCTGTTTTTTCCCCTGCTACTTTCTTGTACTTTGTACACACTTAAGAGAACTTTTTTGCTGCCTTAAGCAATCCATCTGAAAATGCCATGGTTTGAATCCTGAAGACAAAACCGAAGAGTTTCTGTTTTCACAGAAAAGCTAACAACACCAGGACCAAATCTCACAGTGAAGTACTGTTAACTCTCCTTGGGCCAGCCATATAGGCAGAATCAAGCCACTACATCTTTTTAACTTTGCTTTGGCTCCTTCATCATCACGTTACAGGGTGAGTAATGAACTTCTCTGTGTCTATAGGCATCCATCATGAAACGATACCATCTTGCCTTAGACATGAGATCTTCCTCATGAAGAAAAATGATCCCAACTAACCACTTACACTGAACCTGTTACAGTCACTGTCTCCATGCAGTAGTATAAAGCTCCATTTATCTGAGCACATGTGTTACATACTTGTCAGATGGGGCTCATTTTCTTTAAAGTCATTATCAGTAACTTGTAAACTGACCAAGTTTCTCTTCCTCACTGTTGTTTTCCTCTCTGCCCACCACTGAACATCAGCATTGCCAACAAATTTCTGACTTGACATTGTAGTAGTTGATAAATCAACTACCAAATTATTTGAAAATGCTACCAGGCACAGCCAAATTAAAACACATAAAAAGAGTGCTGAAATTAATGAACCCAACATATAATTCTGTAAATACATATATATTTGCACATGTGTCTGTGGGTGTGTGCATCTCTATATATAAACATTCACACAAATAAGTCCATATGTATGTTTAGATGCACACACACAAAAACAATAATACGCCGCCAGAAGTTAACAGAAATAACAAGTTAGGGATATATAATTTTAACCTGAAGTTAACACTTTCTGTATTGGACAGAGAAGAAATGCTTACATTGATCACAAGGAGTCATACCTACAGTCATTATATGGCTTTTAGTAGTAGACATTACATTGTACTGGGCTTGATCAAGCACCTGGACAGAGATGTGTGGCTCCAAGTTCAAAGTCATGCACATGCTAACTCCGTGCCTACCAGTTACCTGAGGGTTATTAATCACAATAATGAGAACTAGTGTGTGTGTGTGGAGAGGGATTGCTTGTGTCTCAGTGGATGGAATCATGACAGAGCTGTCAGGAGATCCATAGTATGAGTGCAGGGCTGTTTCAGGCAAATAGTTCATATCACTGCTTTAAACTGATCATGAAAGTCACTGCACATAACAGAGAATGAAGTGCTTAAACAGTGGCACTAGAAACTTCAGGGATTTGCTTAAAATTCAGTCAGTGTACATATTCCTAACAATCCAGCACATGTCTTTAAAATTTCAATGCACATCTGTGGGTGAATGCATGTTTTTTAAAGCTCTGCTTCCCATTGTCCTAAGGTTCTCCACAAATGGTATTAATGTTAATGAGATCTCTATAGTCCTACAAAAGAGGTCATTGAGCATTACGCTTCATGCAGCCATATCATTGGGTTTCAGGTTGTGCAGCGGTAAGCCCTAAGAGATTGCCATTGTAGAAAGAGAATTGACTGAAACACAAAAGATCTGGAATTTAGTTGAAATCAAATTTCAAATAGTTCACATTATTATCCAACACTCTCACAAGTTAATTTTCTGGGACAACATTTTTTTAATCCTTCCCTTTTTGAGATGAATCAATTCTCGAGATCTCTGTGAAACTGTTGTGGTCCAGACTATTGCTCATTTCTCCATATTATGGACCACATTTCACTGTGCAATGGTAATGAAAGACAGTTCAAGACAGCTCTTCTTTTCTGAAACAGGAGTTCAAGGAAACTGAGGAGCCTTCCCAGATATTTCTGAAATTAACATCTGGATATCAGCACTACGATAGGGGGCATTTCCATGGTGTGGACAAAGTCATCCATGTATCAAAGTACTGAAAATATTTATAGACAACATTGTGTTAATATAGCTGGGTGAGGGGAGGGGGAAGAAAAAATTTTTATTTACTCTTTTTTTTAATAGTCATCCTGAAATGTGTACCGCCTAAGAGCAGACTAAACCATATGTCAGTAAAGATACCTACTGGGAATTATTAGAGCTTCAGACAAGATGCATTATGGAGAAGGCAGTGGGAAATGGGGAAATGAGTCAGGGTTTCCTTTACAAGCACACCGTTAGAATGGTGAAAGTAAAGTTCTGAAGAAGAGAATATTCTTCAAATTCAAACTCTAAACTAAAATTGGGGATATGGGAGGAAAATATGAATACAGTTTATATAGTGGCAACAGTAAATAATGTCTTATGTTCTCCCTAGACTCCCAGGAACAGCTGCTGGCAGAACCTTCTGCATTTCATAAATTTCTGCTGGTTAGCTTAGCAACCCTACATAAAAGGTTCACACCAGCATCAAGTTCCTGAGCTGCCACATTTTATTTTGTTTGTATTTAAAAATGACTTTTAAGTCTCTAACTTTGCTTTTAGAGGGTAATTTTTTTTTCTAATTACTTATCTATTCTTTCATTCTGGATCTTTCTCTTTTTTTTTTTTTTCTCCTCTCAGGCTGTATACCATCTTTAGGTACCACCATTAGCACCGCAATATATTCATAGACTCATCATGACAGTAAAAAGTGCAGTTCCTAAAATTTTTTTGCTTGTGAGGCATACGCAAGCCATTATGTTTTCCTGCCTGTTATTTTCCCAAAGTCCTTCCTCCTCCCATTGCCTGCCCAGCAATCAGCACATTTTGGCAGCATGGAAATAAAAGAAAAGCCCTGATAACGCCAGAGCAGCTGAAGGCCTCCCATGAATAAAGCACTTAAGAGGAGACTGTATAATTAAGTGGAGAGCTGCACTGCAGCCTGCCCTTGCAGAGAGGTGGTTATTAAGAGGAGGGAAGCCCACGATCATTACCCAGCAAAGAGCATGATGACTGGCTGCTCGGTGTCAGGCCTCCGGTGGCTGGCTTTGTCACCGGCGCGGAAAGGAGAGTTCACTTTCTGTCAAAACTGGCTTTGCCAAATGTTATCATTTTAAATGCCGTGAAAGAGAGGGAGCTGGGCCTAGGGGTATACACAGCCCCATATGCTGGTGACAGTGATACAAGTGTAATTCTAGACTATTAGAGTGACACATAAGATCATTTCTGCCCCAGAACATGAGACAGCTGAGGGGATTATTCAGGACAGGCTGTCACGCAATAAAATTTTCAGAAATCTGTTAACCCCAGCTCAGACCCAGTGAATATTTTATTGCTTAACACTGAGAAAAAGTATATTTATTAACTATAGAAAGATATAGCCGAGAGCCTGGGCAGATGAAAGGTTACAGAAAAACGAACTCACTTGATATCCTGCTGTAAAAAGTAGCAGCGTGATCATGGAACTAAGGAGAAGAAAAAAATACCCTCACTGATCTGCATTTGCATCCAAGGTAGAAATCACAAATAAAAGATATGACAGTGAAATTAGAGAAGGATTCTATATCCTCCCACTGCATAAAATGGTAGCTATAGCACATGGAGAATACTATATGTAAACCGTAAACTGATGTTCAAAATTTCTTGAAGCCGATTAGGCTCAGGGACACCTCAGCAAGATAGCATTCCAAATGGAATGTGCATAAATTGGGGGCTTAAAGCATATTGCTTTCTGTTAGCTCAACTATACTCTTTGAGAAGAAAACACTGACTTTTTTTCCAGAAATCTAGTAATATTTTGTTATACTGAAATAACAACATTTTCTCTCTTGCAAGGAGTGTATATTAGCCAAATCCTGATTAAAATTCATAGAAAGGAACACAAAGAATACACAAGAAGCCTGAATATCAGGTTATTATTCAACCACTATAAAATGTTTGCATTACCCCTCTGCTAGTTATTTGAAGATATAAACATACATGTGCCCAGTTAAACCTGCTCTTTCAGGCTCTTTTTTTTCATGTGATATGTAAGGATTTTTCACTGAAACTGCAGTTGTGTTCATAATCTGAAGTTTCTGTCCAACATTTAAATGTGCCTCACTAGAAGGTAAGTAGCAGAAGCAATTGCTAAGGAACTTTTTTTCCAATTAAAAGAGTAAAATATACGGTAAATAATGATCATGATGCAGATATTAGTATGTCAACTGGTTCTTTCTGAATTAAATGGTATGACTAGGGCTTGATGCAAGATTTCAGAGATTATTTAGGAAAAGCCATATATTAATATTTTTATTAAAACCATTCCAAACTTAGTCTACACAGTTTAATGTAAGTGTATATGATTACAAGAGACAGCATTTGCTCAACAATGTCACAAAGGTCAGTAGAAAAAAAAATAATATGATATGCTTTTTGAAAACTCTCAACATCTGAACAGTGTGTCCAGGGTGTAAGAGGAGCCCCGGGGGGTGCACTTGGAGAACAAAAAGCAACCCTTCTGCTAATTGACTGAAAAATTAGCCAGGTCTCCCTGTGGGGAGCACACAAGACAGCAGCAGATGGAGACAGCTCGGACACCGCGGCAAAAAAAGCTCCTCAAAACCTGCTGTGAATCTGCCTGCAATTATGGGTCACAACACTTTTCTTGTTTAACAGAACACAAGCAAGACAAACAGAGGACGTGAAAGCTGGGAAGGTCATAAACTGATTGTAAATCTATTATTTTAGGCGAGATCCTTGAGTACTGAAGATTCTTGAAGCATTCTAAGTTATGTGTTGTTTAATGAGTTAAGTTAAACAGCTTCTTGCCAATGGTGCTATGAAAGGCTGCTTTGTGAGCAATCTGAAATAATTTGTTTATAATCTGATTCACTTTCCACTTGTTTTGGTTTTTTGGGGTTTTTCTGTTTTTGTTTTTTTACAGCATAACTTCTTCCATAACTTCTCCCAAAATTATGGCTAGTATACTGGTGACTCTGGTTTAATATATTTGATAGATTTCTGAAAGATAGAGCACCAATCCAACATCAAAGAGGGACTTTTGTCAGCCTGTGGGAAACAGATGTATAAATGTTTATTTTTTATATCTGAGTCCTTCCTGATATCTGAGCCCTGTCATTTCCATCTTAGCTTTCTTAGGCTTTCTTTTAATTATAATATTCTCTAGTTACCATTTCTGTGATTCAATTCCAGATATAAAAAAATACCACAAGTATAAAAATGAGCTTAATCACTCTCACACCAAAACTGCTGAGATTATTATTTTGGTCTGAAATACCAAAAATTTACTTTTGGTAGAACTGTAAAGACCACTTTCCAAAATAATTGAAATGAGACACATTTATTTGTATCTTTTCATTCAAAGACATTTTATTTTCTTGATGCATTCTAAAAATTAAGTACTATACCTGTTTCTCATTTTGTATGGAGTATTATCATTATGCTCCAAAAAGAAAAAATATGGATGAGACAGTATTGTAGGGTATTAACCATTCATAAAATCTAAACAGGAATACATTCATAGTTGATCATTATGAATAATCGATGCAAAATAAATACAATAATGAATATGATAATGGACAAGCCAGTGTAAATATCTGGCTTAAAGTGCATAAGCAAAATACTTCCTTTTATTTCACATTATTTTTTTCAGTTCCCTTGTATGATGCTGTCATCTAAATTAATACGCAGTTTCGTTACCAATGTCTATTTTTTTTTTAATCCCATCACCTTCCACAATAGACTTTCTCTATTGAAATTAGTAGATTTAGTCAACAAAAGTGAATCCTTATGTTGCAGAAGAACTTAGTTCCACCTGCTTTTCCAATGTATATACCCCATTACCTTATGTCAGTTTCCAGGATCAAAGCCAGAGGACCTGTAGCTGCACAAGGGTGGTTCCACATCGCTCAGAAGTCATTCCTGCTGGTTACTTGCGTGGATAAACACAGGAACATATAAAAATGCAGGGGTAGAACTTCACAGAGCTTAGAAAGGGACCCTTTATCTGAAAGTAGTTTCCCTTCCTGGTTTCACACATGGGTTAACTCTCTAGGACACTGTAACATATATTGCTTTATCTACAACAAGTACATAATAACAACTATTTTCCATTTCCCAGGCTTTTTGGATCACCTCTTCAAAAGCACAGTATGCTTATTTGCACTTCTTGCTTCAGCTTTTCATTCTACACTGTTGAAATTGATGGCCTCATTCCAGGGAACCCAAGTGCGTGGCAGCAACATTGGCAAGCACAGAGCAGTGGAATTATTCTGACCAAAACAGATTTTGCTCAGAACCCACAGTTATTCATTTGCTTGTAGTAAAATTAATTCATTTGTTTTCAGCATATCTCATGCACAGGTGGTTTGTTTTGTACTTATTAAGTAGCAAAATTTTTTAACCAGTTGCCTACAGACTCTGAAAAGAGGAAAAGCACATCCTGTGGTTTATGCTGTGTCTGAACAAATGCTTAATAGGGAATTTTTTCCCACAAATTTTGAAAATGTAGCTCTACTTATTAAAAATATATACTGATAATGCTAGAAAAGTATGTTCTTTGTTAAGATGAAAAATATTAACAGCTTGTATGCTAAGTAACATACAGTAGAAACTGTGTTACCTACATCATGTCATACAGCCTGTCTCTGAGAGATGAGGGCCATTGCAACTTTTCCATTTTTATTCGTTGTGGGCACCAGGAACTACAGCAAGTCCTGGAATAAAATGTGAGTCCACACTACTAGGTTGCATTTGGAAGAAAAAGCTTTCATGATGCAAGTGGCCCAATGTACTTTTGTTCTTAATGTATGTCAAACCCAAGTGCCTTTTGAATGCTCAAGCCCTAATTTGGGAGTACCCATATCTATTTCCCAGCTCTGATTCAGACTTCCAATGACAAGTACTCTAGTTGTTCAAGTTATTCATCTGTAAAATGGGGACAAGATATAGTGCTGGTTAAGAGGGTTACAAAAATGAAAATCAGCAGTTTTTTGTCCTATTAATTGTTATATGTACTATGATTAACAGAAAAAAACCCCAACCCTAGACTGCAAGTGATACTTGGTCCTTTCACCCATGAAATACATAACATAATGTTCAATACAAGCATTGGTAGCTTTCTCTCTGGTATGGTCATGGCACTCAAGGTGACACTAAGCCTTATACAGGTGTGGAGGACTAAGACTGTATCCTCTCCATTGACTGATAGTTGTCCAAAAGCAGTGGATATAAGAGGAAAACTGCAAATGTGCAGTTTTACATCTCTGAGTGACATGGTACTCATGGAAATCTCAGATTGCAAACCCGTAGCAATTAAATTTTGTGAATTTGTTAAATGTTTTTGTTTTTTTTTTTTCCAGAACACTCATTCTGCACTTATAATAAGATGGCATTCACCTATGCACAGAGATTAAATATTTTATTTGAAGCATTTGTAGATGGCAAGATTAATACAGAAGTGGTTTGCTTGATTTATGTTGTTCCTAAACTACAGCATGCTTTCCTATTGTGCATCTAATCTAAACTGGTGATAATCTAGTTTATATTTTAAAAATCAAATTATTCAACTTTTCTCCTTCGCATTAAATCGTCAGTGTGCTAGCCTGGGGACACTGAGGCTTTCAGTGAAATTTCTGATAAATACTACCAAACTGCTTCTCAGTCTTAGAGAGAAAAAGAACAAAAAACCAAAAAACCCCACAAAAACAAACCAAACCAAAGCGGAGCGACTGTTTAAAACACAACAAAGGTGAACCCAAAATCTACAAGTAAAACTTCTGAATACAGTGCCACAGGCCTTCAAAAAACAGCTCGGGGAAATAAAACAGAAGGCTATCTCTGCTCTTCTTTTGTGAATGAGAGATGGCAATGCAATTTAGACAGCAAGTGATGTGGTTGTGAAATTAATACGGAATCACTCTTCAGCATGCTAGCTACAGGCTTCTCTTTCTAAATAACATTTCCCTTTTGTTTTTCTATGTGTAAAGGATGCGTATGGGCTAAGTGAAATCAGTGAACCAAGTTGTAAATGAGAAAATTCATGAAAGAGAAGTAGTGTCAGTTTACAGAACGCAAAGAAAACCAAAAAGAATCAGTGCACTGCAATGTCTGCACTGCCATGAAGCACAGTCACTGCCGTTTCCTGCTGCATTATGCAGTCAGCGCTGCATTATGGCAAGGAAAAGAGCAGCATACTGGATAGTCATGTCATCAGTACATCAAACCAGACCATGCAGTGGCTGGGATTCTGTCATTTTCATGCTACTCTGCACAACTACAGCTGTCCAGGCTTTACCATCCAAGCACTGTGGTAGAAGCAGTAGCTTGCCACATTCTCAATGCAGTCTCTCCTTCCTTACAAAGTGAACCCAGTTTGTGTTCTTGTGTTAGGCTCTTCTGTTCAACCAGCAGTGATCTACCAGCTAAGGCACACTGTGCTTCACAACTTCTGCTGCAAACCCCACTTTGTGATATAGCCTGTAAAGCAAAGCCTGCTGTGCTTTGCTGTGGAAGGTATTGTCACGTTGTGTCATTCCACCCCTATTTTGCTGTGAAGCCTGAGCTCCCGGGCAGCACAGGTAATGGGACACTATGGCCACAGTATCTGCTGTGCACTACATGCACATGCACACAATATAAATCATTTGTAGAACAAAAAGAGCATGAAATGGCATGAATGAAAGTGTTCTGCTTCTTTTATCCAGAAAGCATGTCTTACCCAAAACTAAGTCACAAGAAGTATCAAGAAAAATTCTTTGAAAGAGATATTGTTCTGGACAAGGTTTTAACTTTAATGTTCCCCTTTTTTCAGGCTCAAAATGTGTTTGAGATCAATTGCAAGGTAAGTCCTGAAAAAGGGTATTTTGAGATTGTAGAAGTTTCATTATAACTGCAAAAAAATTTACAGACACTACTTCACAAGATTCTGTCTTCAAGTACCAGTTCTTTTTTAGAACTTTTTATTCTGATACTTGTATTCTTTTAAAATATAAAAAGGAGCTTTATGTCTTCTCTAAATCCCTCTGATTCATCAGATTAGTCTTACCTCTTCCTAGTCTTACCAAAAATGGAGAAAAGACAATTAGGATTTGCTATGGAAGACTAATGGCTGATCCCAACATGGACAGTAAGAATAAAATCATGATGAGGATGGTGTTTATGATGCAGAGTGTTTTAGCCTTTTCTCAGGCATTTTGTCTCCTACGTGCTTACCGAGTGCTTTTAGACTTTTAGTTGAAGAAAAATGTTCAACTTGGATGAAAATAAAAGCCTACCATTAAACTAGCAAGAAGATTATGAATTAACTTCAAGACTTTCAAGGACTGCTCTTTGAGATGAACGACATGCCATGAGTTGGAAAAGCCCTGCCCACCCGTGCAGATCTAAAATGTCTGTGTGAATGAGGAGGGATGCCACCACTACGCAGTCTTCTGGGAAGTGCATCAGTCTTCCCTCCTCTCTTGCCATTCCCCTTTACCAGCAGCTTCTTGGCTTCATGGCCCTGTCACCAGGATCTGGATGTGGCATTACAGCACTCACTCTATCGGCAATCAATTTGCTGTAACAGCTTCACCCAGCACAGACTGACTAGAAGAGGTAGTCTCATTCAGTCGCACATCAAAAATGTTAATTATTCACTCTCCACTAGCACAGTGGATTTCTCTCAAGGCTTGTGTGAAGTATGAATTAAATTCATAGCAGCTCTTGTTTGATAACCTTTCTAAAAACCTCCTCAGACTTCCTGGACTACCTCCTATTAAAATGACCACCTTGGGAATAAACAAAATACAGTCAATTCTTTTATTAAAGACATTTCTCCAGACGGCTTTTCTTCTCTGATTATTAAAAAAAAAAAAAAGTGAATTAATAACTGACATGTGAAGACAGATTATTTGCAATTGGATTGATATATGATATAAGGATTTAAGTATGTCTCCAGGGCAACTGCTCTTTGCCTGGGGATTCTTACTGTGCCTCCATAAGGGCAGCACCACAAAGTCTTTTTAGTAGCCTTATTTTCATCAGAATTAACAGAAGTTCAGGGCTTAAATGCTTGTGTAGATTTCTGATGTGCTGTTTATATACAAAGCATAACAATAATAACTAAGTTATGTTCAGAACTGTTATAGACTGAAATTGTAGCAGTGCCCAAAGACCAGGGTCCACATCAAAAACAGAGTTAAATCCTCTTATTTCAGATACACACACACCATTTGCTGCTTGTGAAGAAACACTGCCATACCACTAATCATCGCAACAGAGCTTAATAATGTTTTGTCACAGAATACTGTAGGAGTCAGTCACTGACTCCCAACAAAATTGTCAGTCTAGAGAACTTTGTTGCATTAGTGACAAGCAAATTATAGGAGATTCCGTCAATTAGAGAAAAAGTTCCTTTATCCAAATTAAAATGAAAGCCAAGGTGGAGAAAATCAAAATAAACTAACAACAAATAAAAAGAAAATCAAAACCCACAACAGAAAACCTGTAGCTGTGAAAACATCATTAAAAGCAAAATTTAAAAAGTCGTAAATCTTTTCAAATATGGACAGTCATTTTCAAATACTTTAGGTCAAAATGTTTTTTATATAGTCAAAGATTCTTGCAGATTCTAGCTTCTAGTAGGCCACACTTTATTGAACAAACCTTAGCAACTGTTAATACAAATATGTGAGAAATAGTGTATATATGTGTCTACATATACATATGCTGATCAGTACCTTGGTCTCTTGTCCCACCAAAAATCAGGCATTTAGAGGTCTGCCCATTTCTAATCCACAAGATAATGGAAATATGTAGCCGAGACTGCCATCCTTATCTCTTTCCATTGCACTTATTGTAGCCCATGTGGCATGTAACATCAATCTCAAACTTCTGTAGTGTCAAATACAAGAGCATGATCTAAGCCTGAAGTGAAAGAATTAGCTGATGCTCTTACTTTGGATTATTTTCCTTACTTTAAATCCTGTGGACTTAGTGCATAGGGTTTGGGCTTCTTTTTTCCCCTGTATGTTCATGTCCAGTGTGTAATTAAACATCAAACTTAACTACTGCAATATCGAGTAAATAAACAAAATACACAAAAGCCAAAGTACTAGAACAATTTTAATAAAACTACATTGTGTATTTGGGGTACACCCTGACCTTGAATTTCTGACTGCCTAGCAGTTTTCCTCACTGGGGGTAAGTTTCATGTTGGCCATGTATTGATACATAGAAAGAAAAATAAATCGAGTTTTGATGTTCTGAGCACTCAAATCCTCCAGGAACTAACTTCTTTCTGAAAGAAAACTGTATCAATTGGGAACCCCTGTAAGACTTCAAAATTCATGTTATTTTACCAATGTGCAGCACTGCATCTTTCTATGTACTGTAAAGTTAGCATGAGTTTGACCCATGTCTCTGAACCAAACCTGCCTATCATAAGAATTGCCCAGGCTGGGTGCTCACTGGAGGCAGAAAACTCAAGCCCATTCACAACCTTAGCACGTCCCAGCTCAATCAGTTAGGCTCTGATGACAGAGTAGAAGCATTTCCAAGAATATCATGCTTGGCATAATTCCAAGAATATCACGCTTGGCATATGACCAGTTCACTGCAACAGAAGACATTTCTGTAAACTTGGTGACCATTACTGAAAGAGCTGTGCGAGATCTTTAAAGGAACCATTAGCATATTTCCTGCACTCAAGCATAGGTTTTCTTAAGCATAGTATGAATAATATGAGATCAAACGACCAGTAAATCAGGAATGTGGATGAAATGTTTTCATTTGAAGAGAAAAAGAAACAGCAAATTTTCATGCTACCAATAGTTTTTCGACCTACTGACCTATCAAGAAGCACAAAAAAGTCAAGAGTCTACTATGTTTGTTTCCTCCAGGAGTTTTCAGTGGTGAAAAAGGAAAAAAAAAATTCAAGGATCCAGGACACTACAACAAATAACCAAATGAAGATGAGCCCCCAGTACCCAGTACCAGATTTGCAGACAGGGCCAGTTAGGATGACTTCATGCTATAGATACAGGGAGTACTGAACAAAAGCAGAGTAGAATTTTCTGTGACTTTTTTTCCTGTTATGTATTGTTGTCATGGTTTAGAAATGGTATTCCCCAGCTTAGTACTCCTACTAAAATGAAAACCATGAGCCATCCCCTCCCATTCTGGTGAGAGAGGAGGATGATCAGGTAGACCTCATAGGTTGAGATAAAAACAATTTATTGGAAATGGCAATGAAAGATCAACAGTAAACAATATTAATACGCAAAAGCATACCAAAAAAAGGGTGATATACATTCCAAACGCTCACAAAGGGTGCCTGGGCAGCAATGAACAAAAGCAGACACATTTACCTCTCCTGACACACTTTCCCACTGAGGCCACATCCTTCCTCCTGGAGAGTCCCTTACTTCTACCCCTGGTGATGATTTTATTGGATAACAACCTAGACAAGCCCACCCAGCTCCAGGCTCCACCCCCCCCCCCATGGAAAAAAAAAAACAAACAAAAACAAACAAACAAACAAAAAAAAACCAACAAAAAAAAACCAACAAAAAAACCAAACCTCTATCCTGGCCAAAACCAAGAGAATTTTATAGAGTAATATTACAAACTGATGTACAGATTCTTTCTGTAATGGGACCTGTTATAGCTGTCCCAGTGAAAGAAGAAAAGGCAAAAGAGGAGATGATGTCTGCGCTTGTGGAAAAGCCTTTTTTACTGTGGGGGCGAGCAACTGCTAGCATGGTTTGCCCAGAGAGATTGTACAGTCTCCATTCTTGGAGATATTCAAAGGCCATCTGGATGTGGTCCTGGGGAACTAGCTGAGCAGGGAATTTAGACCAGATGACTTCCAGAGGCCACTTCCAACCTCAACCACGCTGTAATTCTGTGACAGACAGTGTCAGAAAACAAAAGGGACACTGAAATAATGGAAGATGTTTCAGTAAAAGGCTTGGAAGTCTCAGTCAAAAATTATTTGAGAGATGGCTTGATTAGATTATTTTATGTTCATGAAGTAGAAAGGAAATAATTTTTTGAGCTTAATTGGTACAAGAATCAATTGCTTACCACTGGAATCAGGCAAATTCTGTGTGAGAGAGAGAGTTAATACTAAGTATTAAAGTAGGCCTGGAGGAAGAGTGTTGTGGCACTCTTGAGATCTTTCAACTCAAAGGTAGATGCGTTGCTGTAGCTTGAGTATTAGGAAAGAACAGATATCAAAGAATGTGCTCAGAACTTAGATAACTTGAAAGGATAAGAGTCTTCAGGAGTCTGATATATCTAGAGAATCTGAAGCTCCATTCTGTGAATCTCTAGCAACATGGTGCCTTTCTGTAGAAGGCAAAGTGAACTAGAAAAGGAAAGGCATGAGATGGACATAATTAGCTAAAAAAAGCAGTTTGATTAAATTGAAGCAGTTGTTAAAGAATAGCTTTTTGTTGTTGTTACTGTGCATATTGTTCCCATTCCATCCATGAGCAGTGAGGTCCAGAAACCAACAAATCCAGAGTCCACTATTCATGTTCCTTTCCTCCTTCTGACAGGATTCAGCTCAAGGCTTTCACACAAGAAACCTTTTGCTAGAAACCTAGTCTTCAAACCTTTTGCTTAGTCATTAAAAAAACATCAAATAAAAACAGTGCTGAAGAGAAAGCCCTTCCTTCCAAACTCATCCAGACCATCTGGGGCAGGACCATCTTGCATATGCGAACAGAACATTATCTTCCAGAAGATGAGGATTTGAAAGTGATTTCTGGTCAAATTTATTGTCATATCCAAAAGTTAAGGGAAACAAGATTTATCATATTGTATTCTATTTTTCTCCTTGCCAGGGCTTTTGGGAAGAATTTTTATATTTTTATCTCAACAAGACA